>NW_010972853.1:9073967-9087870 GCF_000737465.1 Haliaeetus leucocephalus
CCGGGGCCGGGGCCGGGACGGGGGCGCGGGCGCCGCCATCCTGCGGGGGAATCACGGGCAAGCCGGGCCTGTGAGCGGCGCCCAGGGAGAGCCCAACGACGGGGCCTGCGGGCCGGCGACGGCTTTGCTCTGCGACTGTTTAACTGCAGCCTGTGTGACACGCAAGCGCTAAAGAAAGCCCTTGCTAAAAATGCAAGAGAAAATCGGCAAATACTGTGTGCCTTTTGCAGAAGGTGAAACGGGGCTTGTCATCTGCCGGTGGCCTCCAAGGGGACGGGCAGCAAGGATGCAGCTTGGAACAGAATAAACAAAATGTTGCTACAGCTCAGCTTACCGATGCCCTTACAGCTAGCAGGAAGCGGGGTTTTGTTTCTTTTTTTTTTTTTTGATGAGAAATGAAAAATCTGCTTGTCTTCTGGTGGGGAAATGTTACGTGCTTGGGGTAAGAATAGTATGCTCTGTGGTTTCTGCATGAAAAAGAAAATCACTAATCTGAATATTCTTTGTCACTTGCTTCTTTAAAAACAAGTAATGTTTGTGTTTCAGGTGACTGAGATGAACCTATCAAGTTGGAGCATTTCTCTTCAATGATACTGCTTTGGAGCAGAGGGAACAGAAAATAATGCAGTGAAAAAGGGATCTGGATAGCTGGGCATCAAAATCACGATCTGAAAAAAAAAAAAAAGTGCATAGTTCCAAAATCAGATCCCATTGCTATTAGGAAAAGTTAAAGTATTGCAACTGCCTCTTTTATTATCTTTCAGGTTTTTGGCTACATAACCTGATATTCATCAAACAGCTCCAAAATCAGAAGAGTTGTGCCTTCCTCCTGTCTGTGAATTCTGACAGATACAAGTTTTGAATAGCATTGGCTTCAGCAAAGTCAGGATAGAGTGATGCAAAATTCAATGTCTCTCTCTGAATTCATTTTAAGACTGAAGATTTTAGTTTTGCAACCATTTAAAAAAAAAAAAAGTAATGCATAACATTGGTAAGAAGCCAAATTTTATTACCTGGCCTCAATCATAGAGTAAGATTATTGAATATTACTATTGCACAGTAAGGGGCAACATGCACTCCTGAATAGCCAGTGTTACACATAGGGGTATATTCAGCTTCTGTCTGTTACTTTAAAATAACATTCTCTCTTGCGTGAGTGTTCAATGAGGTTGCTCTTCCCAAAGCAAATGTTTATGGAAGAAGAGGAAGTCACACGAGGTGGTTTGTGCATAAACTAGCTCATTTTTGCTAGCTGTAGGGTATTGTTAAGTATGAGCTGTTTTTATTTAAATTCAGCTAATTTTATTTAAAATACCTTCTGTTCATTTACTCTAAAGCTGTATCCCCAGACTCATTAAGAAATTTTAATGAGGTAGAAACCCATTTAAAATGAGGGGGTTTTCTATATATATATGTGATATAAATTGATTGTTAAGGAGAATGGATTATACTACAGTCTGAGCAAATTACGTAAGCAGATTATAAAGGGATATTAATATACAAGGATATTGATTGTTCTTTGTTGCAGTACCAATATTTGCACCAGGATGTGATGGAGAATGTTTATTCATGTGCAAGTTGCCTGTGAAACAGTGTATGGAAAAAATTAGTATGACATCATTATTTATGGATTCTTGGTGGAATTATTTCATATTTGCCTTAGGAAGCCGAATTAATTTTGTAGTAATGCATCTTGAATTTCTTGAATCTTATTGGCCCATAGTTATCTTAGGGGCCTCTCTTTGTATGAAAAAGAATGATAGTAAATTTATTGACTAAATTTTAGACGAGAGTTTGGATTTGATTATGGTTTTTATATAGAAAAGAATGTCCTGACATGTGAAGAATACATCCATGCATAAAATATATTGGTATTTTTATCAGTTATTATATAAAGACATTTTTCTGCATGTTTTGGATTTAACAGCTGTCCCAGAATATTTCTTGTATCCTCTCTGCTTGTTATCACTGGAGCAGAGAGTAGGTATTTTGAGAACGGTATGCAGAAGACATTTCTGGTTATTTTCACATCAGTTCTCTTTCAGAGGGGCAGATGGCAGTATGAACCATTTCTCACAAATTTCAGTGGACATGTATTTTTCCTTACCCTTTGTCTGAATGGGCATGCTTATTTCATGTATGTTCAATGGAATGAATCCTTTTGTGAAGAGGGGGGTGGGTGCTGGGAGCTCTGCCTCTGCAGGTACTTGGCTTTATCCTGTTTTTTCAGAGAATGAAATGCTAGAGGTCTTTCAGTACCAAAATGATCTCAAGTGGTCTTGAATTCTTCCCTAGGGATGATTTTTTGTTTTGTTTTGTTAGTATTAAGTTTGGTGTTGCATACCATTTGGCAGGGGCAGTAGTTGACTGGAACTTTGAAGGGACAAGATGCATCCTGGATGTTATTCCTTTGTCTATGGTGTCTGAAACCATGATCAAAGGTCTTTCGAGGAGCTATCACATCAACAGAGTGCCCCTAGGTAGTGTCATCTGTTTTGAAGAGAAACTATACAAAGCTGCAGTGGCATTTAGATAACAAAGACACAAAATAGGTTGTTGGGAAGAGTTATATCTCGGTAGAACTACATCTTGTGGGACAGACGTAGCTGAAATGCTGCAGAGCGTCAAGGGAAGAATTACATCTAAACTTTTTATTTTCTCCATTGTCCACTGTGGAACTCTCTCTTCCCACACATACAGAGATTAAAAAAAAAGGAAAGAAGACAAGTAGCAGGGCACAGATAAGGAAGGAAAGAGTACTTAGTTAAGTCGCTTAGAAACATTTAGTAAGGAATCACAGGTGGATGCCACTACTGCTGTGAAGGGTGAGACTGAACTGGTGGACTCTGCTGTGCTAGCTGTTAGAGGTTGCTGTTAGAAGACTCTTTCATCATCAGAGGTGGCCTGGAAAGTCAAATTTGCAGCAATAAATTGCAAACTTCCATCACAAGAAAAAGAAAATTCCACAAAATAACTCTGTAAGCTGGGATTAATGTTTAAATAAAGTACACTTTTTAATTTTGCTGTGCTGAAACAACAGATCAATCCCTCAAAGAAAAAAAATACTGCATATCTTTAGTCTAAGATGTTAAAACTGCCACAAGATAGCTCAGAATGATAGTGTGTTTTGTTTTTGAAGTGATACTTATGGTCTTATCCTGAACTGAGTCAAGTCCTTTGCTTTCTGTTGGATTATGATCCCTTTTTCTTCCCTTTTGCTCTGAGTTTGCTTATTTTGCTTCTGGTTTTGAGCTACTTAGCCTGCTTGTGCTATCTGTCATGAGCTATCTGGCTTTTTATATCTGGTGATTTTTTTTTTTTAATTACTTTTTTTGTAACCTGTTTCTCAGTCTAGTTCAAGACCCAGTTAAGCTTTCTTCTTTCTACAGCCTCAGAATTGCTAGCTGAAATGCTGATTAGCTGGAAAAGAAAAGATACTGCTGAACAGTGATGTGGGTGTAGAAAGAATGAGGTGGTGGTGTTAGAATAATTTTATTGTCTAAGTAGCAGACACATTATGATGACTGTATTTAGTATTGACTTCTCTCTTATTCAAAATGCTGCCCAGACATTAAGATTGGGAGTATGCCTGCCTCCCAACCATCATCCTTCTTCCTCCAGAGGTATTTAAATAAGGAAAGCAGAGAGAGGACATGAAGAATTTCCCTAATACAAGTCAAGCAGCAGAAATGAGATGGAATAGCAGTCCTGTCACTGAAAGACCACAAGTACTGTACAATGCTTATATAAAGCTACCAGAAGTAGCTCTTCCAGAGAAGACATGGGATGAAGACTTATCATCAACTTTGCCTTCCAAACAGACCCCTAGATCTGTTTAGCCTTCAGAAGAAGCATTGCAGACTTCTAGGAGAAGATGATTGAGAGGAAGAGATGACACTGATTTTTATCTTTGTGGTTTGCACCATAGCTCTGAGGAAGGTCATGACTTCTTCAGCCCTAGTTTTGTAGTTTCAGAGTTCATACACTATTCTAGCTCTTCCAGCAGAGCCAACTGACTGTCCCCACAAATGTCAGCATTGTTGCCAGTGAAGGCTGCTATTCCTGTTGTGGAAGAGCAATCTTGTGATTTGAGCAGTTGATTTTATGTGTGTTTAAAGTATGTAGCAAAAATTAAATACACCACTAAAAATAGATTAGTGTTTTTTTTAGTCCTTCATATAATTACAAAATAGATACTGAAATGTGTTAAAGTAATCAGAAGTTAATTAAATTTCTGAACAAAATAACAGATTCGGTGTGAAGGCTGTGTCAGGTACAATTACAGCTTTTCTAAGCGAGAAGTAGAAATTTGGCTCTATTGGAAAAAAAGATAGCCAGATAAAGATACGCAATCTGCTTGCTTACCATGATTGCCTAAAGGAAATAAGAACACTATTAATCACAGTTTCTTTCTCTACGTGTGTCAGGCATGTTCATTTGCCTGTGACATTTAACTATTCTGTTTTTTCCCTGCTTGGGTGTCTCCTGTACCAAACGTTTGTCTGCATGATTGATAGGCATTAATGTTAAAAGGACTTCTGTATTCTGCTCCAATGAAATCAAGAGAGCAGTGGGAGTAGCCTACCTACAGTAGGTACCATAGGGTCTAATTGTAACACCTCATGGTGGTTAGAAGAGATACAGTTTTTTTCTTAGAACTGAGCTAATCTAATAAGCTACAGTCCAGAATCTTTCTTGTGCAGACCCAACCTTGAGTTTCAACACAAGGCTCGCAATTCTGGAACTCAGAGGGAGGTTGTACAGAGCCACCAAAGTGACCTCAAAAGGAATCCCTTAAAGGTCAGAAATTTTCTGCTCTTGTTTAGGAATGGTACTGCCAGATCCAGGCTGATCCCTGCAGGTATATTCAAATGTCTTTATACTTGCTTCCCTGGTCTCCTGAGTTTGGGGTCTGGGTTCTAGACAGCAGGAGTGCATGGAAACTACTTGGATGTAGGACAGTAACTGAAGCAGTGGTGAGGAAAAAGCACCCACCTAGCTGTAAAAGGCTAACCTCATGGTCACAGGGCCAGGAGCAAACAGGGAGGAGTCGGAGCGCTGAATGAGAGTCTGCCGCTGCACAGGCTGTTTGCCATCCCTCAGCAAGCTGGGTGTATCTGCTCAGGCCAGCTTTGATCAGTGAAACTCAGCTTCGGCTTCTGGTGCTCTGTAGGGAGCCGCTGACCACGCACGCATCTGCGCAGAGCCTGGCACTGGTCTGGTGGCGTGGTAGGTGGTGGTTCTCCTTTGCTTCAAGCCACCGAGCTAACCCATGCCTGACTGACCTAGCTGGGTGCTGCAAACTGCGTTCCTCCTAAGGGAGGAGGTGTTTAGACGGGGCCCTGTTGCAGGCACTGTGGAGCACAGGTCCTATGTTCTTTATGTCCTACACGTAGGGTCGGTTTGGTGCAGACCCAAGGTGGGTCCACCAAGTATTTGTGCTGTGCTCTGCAGCCCCTGTGTTACTGGTTCCTGTTATGCTGGATACGGTCCTCTACCTCTGCTATGTAAAGGAATTAAAATCTGTTCTCTTCCCCAGGTATTGCTGCATCACTGCTCTTTTCACCTCATAAACACTTTTGCGATAGCGGTTAGTACTACAGAGGTGTGCTTTTGTTAGTTAATCCCATTTTTTTCATTTTCAGTGAGAAATTTTAATGGTAATGTGAGGACGTCGCTATAGACAAAAATGCATCAATATCTTCTAGAAGCTGGAACTTGATTTTTCACGTTTGCGATAGATGCGATATGTAAAATTATCAGAGTTTTGGCATAAAGCCTTATGTTATTATTAAAAATATACGTGGATTGAGACATGGCTGTTTCTGCTCCTTTCACAAACAGTATGAAAGGTCATTTATTATTCTCTATGTACCTGGAGGACTCCTTGCCTCCAGTTACTGTTGAGTGTGCAGGCGTAATCAGGCTGTATGTCATTTTTTTTGTGTTTATAGGGATGACTTTCAAAATAAACCTCTTACCAGAGCTTCAGGCCAAAAGCTTTCTCCTTGAGCCACAGCTCCTATCATTTTTTTTCCCCTCAGGCATACTGATCCTTAGCTAGTGAAGAAAGCATGCACACAAATGATAGGTCATTAGGAAATTCTCTGAATAGCAAACCTCTGAAGTCATCCCAAGCGCTATTTGCCATGCATCATGATAAAACTGGGTAAGTTTGAGGAGGCACTAATTATATGCTTGGTCTGTCATTTATCAGTTGTTGGAGCTGTTGTTCCCAGAACACAGCAACCTCTTTCACAGCACAGTTCAACGAGATTGCCAGAGCTCAATGAGCCAAGCAGGGTTGACAGATTTTGGCATTTTATTCCCTTTGATTTAAGAACATTGCATCACAACACAAATGGGTATCTTGCTTTGCCATAGCACAACATCATATACAGATACAATAATGTTGATCTATGGGCTTTTCTTAAAATTATATTATGGGAACTCGTTCCCCTTAGAACAAATGGCAACTGTAGAACTTTAATTTACCATCAGTTTATTTCAGTTAATACAATAGTGTATGTATAATCTTTTCATTATTTTAACCAACATAAATAGAAGGTGATCTTGTTTCCCCTCAGGTCTCGTGGGGAAAAAAAGCAGATGTTTAATGCAGTGAGCTAAATAATAGAGGATTGTAAATTCTAATGAATATTCATGGAGTCAAATAAGATAATAGACCCCGTGTCAAGAAATAATGTGGCTTCCTGCTATGACTTCCAGTGCGGCTTAACATGTTTCAGAGAGATTCCAGTGTCAGGAATTGTTTTTTAACATTTAATTTTCACACTTTCTTAAAGCACAGATTTTTTTAATGCATGTTTCTGAACTTATTTGGGATGATATTATTACTTTATTATTTGATACCTCAGAAGCACTGCAATGATGAAAAGGAGATTTTTCACATAATCTTTGATTTTTTTTTTTAAGCTGCCAAAGGGTCACAGTTTCTTTCTTTTATAATAGATGCTAAATAGGTGCTACAGAGTGGAAGTAAAACAGTTTATCTTCAATATTTGGTGTTCTAACAGAATAGAAAAATGGTATTTGGTATAACTTTTTCGTAAAGAGCTTTTTATTTCACAGATAATACTTGGAACTGCTGGAGGCTTACATTTTTATGAATAACTGGGTAAAACAATTACTCTGTAACTTGGGATATTTTAATATCAATTACAGATATTTAATCTTTCCCTGGATACTCTGTTGCCCATAGGACAAAAAATAATTGCATCTTCATAGTGACAGTCTGAGTGAGGGCCACATACAGATTTAAAAAACCTTAATTTTGGTGCCCATAAATAAATTCCGGCACAAATAGGAGGTGTTTTAGCTCCTATTATAGAAAACACAGATCTAACTAATGCAGTCTGGAGTTAGAGAATGACTCAGCTCACCTTCAGGTGAACCTCTAGGCTACATCTGTACTAGGATGTTAATCAATTGCAGGAAATATTCTTGGACACTCATCTTTACTTTTAATGGTTCCTGACATACTTTTGGCCAGGGCTCGCTCACTAACAAAACAATTCTGGTCCTGATTCGGCAGTTAAGATGGGCCAGAGCCCATTCTCGAGAGGCAGGTTGCACACCACCACCCTGCTTTGCAAAGCTCCTTTCTATAATGACTTTCACGAGTCCTAAGTGCGAGCTAATAAGCCAAGTGCTGAATTCACAACCACTTAGTGTCAAAACAATTTTGTGTCTTCTATCAATAGTCCCTCTATTTCCTGTAATATTGTTATATTTCCTCATGTCAAAGTTTGATTAAATTGGTATTTCAAAAGGTACAGTGCAGTTCTTTAGCAGCAGTATTTAGAAGAATGCAAATCACATTTATTTCTGTGATAGAGCTGGGGTTTTGACCTTAGTTTCAAGATCCATAGGCCAAGAGATTTCATGAGGAATTCACTAGAAAACTACCTTCCTCTGAACCAATTACAATGAGAAACCTAGTTACTTTGTTGTAGGAAGCCACGAACCCAGTCCCTCTCCTCTTCATGCCCAGGGAGCTGGGATGGAAATGAAAGCAAAGATAAATTCTCTGAATTGAGAGGAACTAGCTCAGCTTCTTGTAAAAGTTAAACTTCACAGGTGCTCTGCTTTAGGCTGTTCTTTCCTTGGTCTAAGCTTCCTATAAAGGAGAAAATAGGCAAGTTATAAACATGCCTGCCTTCACTCTCTGTGGTAGGAACATCCATTGGCTCTATTCTACCTATAGCAGCCTGCTGTTTGACATTAGACGATGTTAGCATAATGAAAAATCTGAGGCACTGTGTCTCTCTTTTTTTGGAGGGGGAGGGGAGCTAAATCAGTAATAGTAACACTTCAACATCGGAGATTAGAAATCAGGAACTCCAGATTATATTCCTGGATCTGCCTCTGGCTCAGTGTAAAACCCTGAAGAATAGTTACTTTCCTTCACAGTTGTGGATTAACCAGAGGATTGGATTCCAAGAGTCAGCTGCTCTGGCTCCACAGTGGTGGAGTGCCTCACAGTTTTACATGATAGTGCTTCAAACAGGGTACGGAGACACAAGATGTGTTCTTGGATCACATTTATTTCAGCTGAGGTTGGTCCTTGCACACTGAAACACTCTAGAGCAGGTTGCTGCTGGCATAATTGTCGAAGTGGTCCATATACACCAAAAGTGCATCAATGCCCTTCTGAAATATCTTGCACTGCTAGGGTACTGGGAATTATGACATAAGAATTGAATGGCCATAGAGCAAAACTGAACTGATTTGGAACATGAAGCAGGTTTCAAAAAATAACTACTAAACACCAAAACCACTAAAAGTTGATGTAATGTCTCAGTCTCATTAATGAAATAAAATTAATTTGCTTTACAGAACTCATTTAGGCTCAAGGTTCTGATGTTAACAAAAATGCTTCCTCTAAAGCATACGCTCATTACTGAGAAAAATGAATGAAGAGCAGAATTAAAATGATTTCAGAAACTGAAACTGTCACTGAATGCCATTATCATTCAGACCAGTGGTGTCAATGGTTTACTGAAGCTTTTAGGACAGTGACCATCTTTTTTATTCTGTGTTTGTACAATGTCTAACACAATAGGGCTCTTTCTGCCCCTGGGACTCTTATCATTGCAATTTATCTCCATTACTGAAAAAAAAAAAGAAAAAGAAAGGAAAGAAGAAAGAAAGAAAATGCCAGTCTGCCTTCAATGTTTTTAAAATATATGACACAGCTTAGGAATACTTTTAAAAGAAATCAAAACCTTTGTTTTTCTCTTTTCTTTAAGTATGGAAATACTGTTAATTGGAGTTAATGTCATTTATGCAAGGAATATCTATATATCAGGTACCGAAGAAAAATTATGTGGCTTTGTTACTGAAGGGCATATTCAACAAAATAAATCTCTTTGTTTTCTGCACGGCTTGCTTAAGGCTGGAAAAATTGCTGTAATATCAGCAGCATCTTCACTGTGATGTGACTGTTACTATAGTAAGCAGTATTAATCTGAAGAACTTGATGACTGACTTCAGAAGAATCTAGGGATAATTTAAATAAGGTTTTCATCTCTTCTTGACTGTAAAGGACTGCACTGATTAAAATGTCTGCATGAAAACAATATACAAACTAAATTGGACTCAGTTCTGCCAGACCTTCTTACTCATTTAGGAAAAACACAACTGAAGGAGACAACTTAATTTCTTTCTCAGTTTAAGGTTTGGCAAAGCACTCACATAGAATGAAGCCACTTTTGTGGTCTTACATTTATTGAAAATATTAATACACATGATAAAGAAAAATGAATACATTATTACTGTTTCTTATGTGTTTTCATTATGCTTGTTAAGATGTCGTGGTTTCAAGGATTGCCATATATAATGAACAAAGTTTGCTTCTTAAAAAAGGTAATATTGCATACAAAACCACAGGTAAACCTCGCTTGTTTTGTATGGATATTTGAAATCAGAATCTATTAAAATCCCTTGGGCCAAATTTACTTTGCAACAAGTGGGCATAACTGCCTCAATATCAGTGATGTTGGCCTTGATATCTAAGCCTAGCAGGAAAAAGACATAAGAAGAGAAATTCTAATGAATGACAGAGGCAATACCATGAGACATAAGGACCCTCCTCATACATGCCTGCAGTTGTTTTCTCCTCTCATGCCTGAAATTCCCTACTTACGTGTTTTTGAGGTGTGCCTTACTGATACGGCTGGAGCCTGTTACCCCCAGGTACAACACTGAGCCCACGTGCATGAGCTCTGCCAAGCCGGCGCTGGTCTGTGCAGGACCAGACTGCGTCTCTCAGCATTAAGTAAAGCAACCTGGAACTTGCTTTAACTTACATTAGGAGCAGAGCAAAGATAAAGCAAAGAACTCACACCGGTAGGCATTTTGGTTTATTTTGCAGCCTGATCTAGTTTGTCAGCCCCGCAGGAGACTGATAGTCTGGCAAGAGCCACGAGAGCAGCCCTAGCGTGGTCTCAGAGCTGCCAAAGGGAGGAGGTGGCAGCCAGCCTGAGACACAGTGCATGGGCTGAGCCAAGAGGTAACGCTAACGAGCCCAAGGCTCAGAAATGAGGGCAGAGCAGCAAGGCTCCCTGCACCAGTGGTTGTTGGGTAAGAGCGAAAGAAGTCACTTTCGAAACTAGGCTTAGCTTTGAAAAAGCTTGGGAACAACTGCTCCAGTTTAAGATAGCATGGTAAAAAGGGAATCTGATGACCCCCCAAGTTTTCCTGGCTTTTCCAGAAGTGCCGCAACTGCCATAACTCTTTTTTAGGGCACTGTGTCTTATTTTACTGTGTAACAATATATGGAAGATTATCTCATAATTAATGTATTCTTCTATATTTCTTAATCATACAACATCAGTCTCATTGTCCATCACATGAGCTTTGGTAACTGGCCTAAAACTTAACTATCTTAGACTTCCTTTCTTCAGGAACCAACTATTCATCACTATGTGAACAAAAAAGATAAAAAGCAACATTTTAACCTTATTTATATTAAATGTGCCAGGGCTGGCTGACCAGCCAGGGAAAAAAAAACCAGAATTGGTGACCCCCATGCCACACAGTCTCCCTGGTATGCTATTGTATACCTCTGCAGCCAAAGATTAAAGGCTTGGTCATGAAGCTAAAATGACTCCTTAGTTTTGAAGAACATTTATTTAGCCTTTCTTTAATATAATTTCTAGTTTGACTTGTGACCAGAATGGATGACTCATATAAGTAAGAGTTTGCAGTGTGTCCTTAAATTACTGTATTATTAATATGGTACTATACAGACACTCAGAAATGAGAATGGAAACACACAGGGCTCCATCAGCCTTGAAAGCTTAGAGTCTTGATGATATACTCTTTTTTTTTTAGCTGCCTACTTCCTATTGCACACAAATCAACCTGATTATCTACCAAGTCATTTTTCAAATGTTAATTCACTTTTAAAATTTGGAGTCATTTGGCAACAAATCTCTCCTAGCTATACCTGGATACCTTTAATTGATTTTGGTGGAGAAAGAATACATTTAAACACAAGACAATCTAATTTCAGACAAAAATCAATTCTATTTTTATGATAGAATGATATTTTTATATATGATATTTTTAGTGTTCAGGCTTAATAGCAATTTAAAGTCTTTGAAATAATTTCTTACACTTACTTAAAGAAAATGTTATCAATTTGCATTAAAATTAAATATTGTGTTTTTCATTTTGTTGAACTATTGAAAAGTCCGGAGTGGAATTTTCTGAAAGATGCAGAGATTGCTCATAGTTTCCATAAAGACTCAAGTCTGGCAGTAAAATCCTTGTTAATTTTTGATTGCATTTCCCTAGACTCATATTTTAGCACTGTATGTGGACTGCAATGACATGTCAGGCAAACAACTTAGACCAATACTTTCAAATGTTAAAATTTAAATAGGAAGCCAAAAGCAATTATGAGAAGTGTATAATCCATAAAACTGTCTTCACAATTAGTAGAGATGCTGGAATACTACTCAATCAAACTGTAATCAATGTATTCCAGTATTAACAATCAAGGTATTCTGAAAATGTCTGCTTTGTTGCTGAGCAAATTTAATCCCTTTCTAATGGACAAATTCTACTTTTATATTCACATTCAGTACAACCTACTGCCATACTAGCTCCCCTACCATTAACAAACCAGTGCTAAAAGAAATTATTAAAACTAAAAATATTGAGAATTGTTCTTTCTTAAGTGACAGTTTGGAAAACTCCTTCAGCTTACTTTTCTAAAAATCACTTCGTGCTAGATCAGCTTTACAAAAAAACAAACCCACAAAAATATTTGTGAGGGTTGTTCCAGTCAGTGTCAGAGCTGTTCCCAGAACCAAAGAGTATATGACGGAACTTTTTTGCCATTTTCTTTTCTTTGTATAGACATTGAAGTGATGGATATCTAAACTGTATGCCTACCAGTGATCCTGCGGTACTGATTTCATTTCTGTGAGATGCATAATATTTTGCACTTGAACACTGCCTCCAACTGCTCAAGGTAGGAAAACCAATTATGCAAATTTATTGCAAGGCAAAAGGTAACATGGTTTCGTGAGGCAGTGATAAAAAGGCTCTTGAGGCAGATCTATATTATAGTTTCAAAATGAAGTGGCTCATTGGTTTTCAGTATTCTTTTGCATTTTGGTTTGCCAGTAGGGTAAATTATTGGGAAACTGACCTCTTCAAGTGTCTGTGCTAACTATGCAAAATACGCTCCTGTGGATACAACAAAAATGAGAGGTTGAATGAGAATCACTTAGAGGATAGCAAAAAATTTTATCATTGTAATTTGTGTGTGGTAGTTGAGCACTGGAATAAACCTTTGAAAATGGTGGGGTTTAGCAGAATGCTTCGTTAGCACTTTTAATAATACAAGTCAAAAAATAACATTTAAAACAGTGGTGAAAATTCTGCTCACTGTGAAAGAGAGGAAATGCTTATTATAATAACCCTTTAAACCGACATAAAATCCTCTGATCCATTACATATTGCAACGGATACCAACAAAGGACACTATCTACACTGTGTTTTATCTTTGAAAACTAATGGCCTGAAACTGCCAAGATCTGAATTACTTCTATAATACCGCTTAG
Organism: Haliaeetus leucocephalus; assembly: GCF_000737465.1. NCBI lineage: Eukaryota > Metazoa > Chordata > Aves > Accipitriformes > Accipitridae > Haliaeetus > Haliaeetus leucocephalus. Next base: position 9,087,068 of record NW_010972853.1, read on the forward strand.
ATGAATAAGGACTATTCATGGAATTGTCAAGAGCAAATCATGTCAAAGCAATCTCATTTCCTTTCACAACGTGGTTACAAGCCTTGTAGGTGGGAGAGCAGCAGTAGATGATATGTATCTTAGGGCTTTAAACAAATCTCACATGACATAAGGAACAAAACCATGGTTTTGATGAATATTCTACAGACTGGGTGTAAACTGGCTGGAAAACCAAGTCTATAACCAGAACATTTATCAGTGCTTCAATGTTAGTAGTTTTAAAAAAAAAAACCCCAAACCAGGTGGCACCTGTCCTGGCAACAGGTCTCTTCGTTCTTTTAGTTAATGACCCAAACGATGAAATGGAATATCTTATATTTGCAGAGGACACAAGCAAAGGAGGCACCAAGCTCTTGGCCAACCGTTCTGCAGGCCAAGATGAGCAGTCTGTAAGGCACCGACAAGCTGAAGGAGTGCCGCAGAGAAAACCAGGACGAGGTTCAGCGGGGGCCAGTACCGCACTGTGAAGAGTAACCCCAAACCGATTTGTAATGCACACGGTCACTCGGCATTTTCCCCTTGGGCTCAGTTTTCTCGCAGACAGCGGCAAGGAGCTGCTTTTTTGTGCTGCTGCTGCTGCTGCTGCTTCACGGTGCCACCGCTCGGCACTTTATCCGGGAAGGCCTCGGTCTGCTCCGCCAAGGTCCGCGGCCGCAGCAGTTCTCTCAGTGCAAAATCCTCCATCTCCAGCAAGCTCTCCGCGGGCCTAGCTGGGGCGGCCCGGCCCCGGCTCCGGCCCCGGCCCCGGCCCCGGTCCCGGTCCC
>NW_010972853.1:9087880-9098368 GCF_000737465.1 Haliaeetus leucocephalus
TCCAAGACCCCCGAGGCCTAGACGCGCTCGGTGTGTTGGAGGGCTGTGTCCTGGCGCAGCCGGCTCAGCCCTTGCTGTGCGGCGTGGGGACGCGGTCGCTGCAGGGCGTTAGGGGCGCGGGGTGGTCCGTGGCGGCGGGCGGGCGGAGCAGGGGAGGGTGAGCCTCTGCCCGGTGTTTGGCCGGAGCCGAGCCAGTTCTGTGGAAGTGGCGCGCGGTCGCTCCGCGCCCGTGGTGTTAAAATCGGGCCAGCGGGCGGTAGGTGGGACGCTGGCTGTGGAGATGCAGGCCCCTGCCTGGCAGTCCGCCTGTCCTGCAGCGGAGGGCCCGCAGGGTGCCCAAGAGCCGTCGCGTCCCTCTTCTCCTGAAATGCCCCGGCTCCGGCCAACCGGCGCTTGTGCGGGTGCCTCTGAGACGGCCCCGGGGCGGGCCGCCCGGCCCGCTGGGCCGCTGCCGGTGCTTCTCCGGCGCCTCAGCACCTCGGGTTTCGCTTCCTCTGCTGCGTTTGTTGTGCTCGAAGCGACTGTAACGTAAAGGACCACTAGGTCGAGCCTGTTTTTAAAGTTCCCAACTTTGAAAGCGGTGTTTCGGTTTACTTTAACACAAGCCCTCATTCTTTCTTTCTTTTACGCGTTAAGATCGATCATATTTAACTGTTTGTCTAAACAAAATGCCTACTGGGGTTATTTTTAAGTAGGCCCCGTTCCTGCCAGCCTGCCTGCCTGCCCCTGAGGCAGGCTCCCTTTGGGACAGCCTGTGTGCAAAATGGTTTTTTTGGACCAGTAGTGAAAATTTCTCGGCGTGCGGGTGGGTTCATCCCTGTCAGCTTTCTCTGCAAAAACTGCAGGTTGTTGCATATGCGTTTGCTTGCTTTCTGTTTTTGTTAGTCCTCAAGCTCCAGGGACGAGGCTTTAAGGAACAAACGTGTCCGGATCCTGTCACGCGGGCTGCCGAAACAGAAGCCCATAGAAGGAGTTAAGCAGGTGGTGGTCTTGGCTTCTGGAAAAGGGGGAGTTGGAAAATCAACAACAGCAGGTAAGATTTTTTTTAAATTATTTTTATTGTTTACTTTGCACATTTTATAATACTTCATAAGGAATATTTGGGCACTGGTGTCATTACCTTGTAAGTGAGTCCCGCTAACACAGCTCTTCACCTCTGTCAATCCCATTACAGCCATTGAGAATCTATGTGGGTACAGAGGTCTTGGCTTTAAATGAGGTGCAAATTGAGCAGACAGCTTTGAAATAGTATCTTTGTAATAGTGCCATGTTGTCCTGGGACAGTCTGCTTTCTTAAGAGGTGATGTAAGCTGAGGTGGGAAGGTCATACGCCAGTGCAGCGATACTGTTCCTCCTTCACTAGCAGCATAGGTGTGCCTGTACAGTGCTCCTCTGTGCTATGTTGGCATAGTCATGTGCTCTGTAGAGGACGGTAATATTTAGAAGGTTTCAAAATCAGGTCTCTGTCCAATTTTTTCAACTACTTGTGTAGGCATTTCATAAACAAAAGGTGAAACAGTAGTTATGAACCACACAAACTGACCAGAGCCTCGTGAAGCACCTTGAACTCTTCTCTCAGGCCCACCATTAGGTTTTGAATTAATTTTTCTGTAACTGTGCAGTTCCTAGGTGGTAGAACAAGATAGTACATGGGTTACCTGTACTGCAGAAATTTGCTTGAACTTAAACAAAAATGACACTGAAGGTAAACCTCTCTCAGAAGATCTCTGTAAAGTGTTAGAAATTTGTTTAAGGATCTCTTCCTTAGCATCTAGATTGGAAAAGAGTCATCCTTTAGTTGAATGTTGTCTACTGTTCATTTGCTGTGAATAACACACTGATGTAGCTCTTAATTTCTCATTTTGTGGTTTGTATTTCAGCCATGCTTGAAAAGGACTGACTGTCTAATAAATACTAGAACATGCAAATGTGATAGTAAGAATAACTGTACTTAAAAAATAATTTGAAAGTATTTTTTTCTGTACATAGGATACACATATATACTATCCTATAGATAGGACACACATTCCTGTACAAAGACGTGCAAAACAATCAACACTTGCATTTTTTAATGTGATGTAGCTTTTGGTTGATGGTTATAATTCATAGGCTGGTTGTTTCAGGTTACTGAAAATACCAAATATCTATAAATCACCAATTTACAAAATGAACATAATTTGAATAGTAAATTCAGATTATCCTCCTCGTGTCTGCAAACAAATGTGCTAATTTAAGTTCTGCTAACTGGCGTCTGTATGTAATTTGTACACAACTATGTAATTTGTACATGAAGTACGACACATACATAAATAATATTTAGAGCTAGGAGTTCATACCCATGCATTTAAAAATAAAAAATCAGGGTTCAACAAGCATTAAATAAGAGAGTTGAAATGTAAAGGAACCATTCAAGTACTGGTGTATTGGACAGCCTTTTGTTAATGAATTTATTCATTTATAATATTGAGAAGAAAAAGGAATAATCTAAGTCCTTGTTTATTAAAATGAGAATAAATAATTATCATGGTTCAGATGAACAATTGAAGATAAGGTAACTCTGATCAAAATATTGCATGGCATCATTGCTGAATTATGTCCTTAAATTATGTTCTTTGTAATGGAGGTTTGTGGGGAACATGTTTGGTGACAACTCTGCTGACTCATTTTGAGAGCAGGAGTTGAGAAGGAAGGAGGTTAGTACATACCTCTAATTCCTAAAGCACCACAGAAAATATCATCAGTCTTATTGTCTGCATCTCTCTCAAGGACTCTTAAGGCTCTTTGTATTCTTTCCCCCAGTGTGTTTATGTTTCAGTTGCTCTGGATCTCCATTTCAGGACAAGTGGATATGCATTCTGGTCAAGTTTGTCAGGACCATTCCTTAACCTGTCGAATAACTCTTTCTGTTTGTTGCATATAGCTTTCATATTGTATTCTCTGTTGCTTCTAGCACTTTTTGGTCTTCTGAAATCAGTGTAGTCAATCATTACAAGAAGAAATTGTGAGATAGGAAAAATATTTTTCAATGCATGTTTAAATACTTTGGTTGTTTTTTGGTTTTGTTGTTTTTGTTTGCCTAGTGTAAGTGTTGGTTTGTTTGTTTGCTTCCTATGTCTCCTATCTCTTTCCTGTCAAGTTTCTGCTGTATTTACTCTATCTGGCCAAAGTCATGGTTGGGTTTTATTTGTTTCTTTCTTTTTTTTTTTTTTTTTTTTTTTTTTTTTTTTTTTTTTGTCTCTTCTGTCCCCTCTTTTGCATTACCCTGAAGATGAGAGTACTGTAGAAAATTGATCCTGGCATGAGAAGAGCTCAAAGTGTGGTCTTTAAAGAAGAGAAGTTTCTAATTTATTGAAACTCTTATTGTTTTCAGCTGTGGAAGTGGAGTAAAATTTGTGGCTGGTGTTCTTGCTCACATTTTGTTAATCCTGCATTTTGAGGAAAATAAAACTACTGATACAACCAACTACCTTGGCCTTCAGACATTTTTAGCGAAGACTAAAGGGCTGAGATTTTTTTGTTATTGTTTGGGAGAGCTGATACTTTTGACCATGTGTCGACTTTATCTTGGTTATATTAACTGTGTTTTAATTTTTTTTTTCCTCTTGCATGCTTCTATTCTGCATGTAAAATGTACTATTATTGAAACTCACCCTTTCAAGGTAGAGGCCAAAATCCATCTATTTGCCTGACCAACCCAGACACAGGTCTGGGCTTTGGCAGAGACGGTAATAATGTTTGTTCGTGGTTCTTTTCCAGGATCAATGTCATGGTTTTTGATTCTGGGCTGTCTCTATGTGTTAAAATATTCTGATAAATAGTCATAAACCGGTTATTCTATTTATAAATGCCACTTATATTCAGATGTAATTATTGAAAGTTATCTTTCAGAGAGAGTTCATCTTAGTTATCTGTAGGTATTTTATTGATGATATATATTAACCATGTCACAGATACAGACACACTCATCTGGCTCTGTACTTTGGGCACGGAAGTTTTATTTGTATTGTTAGCTCAGTGTTCTGAGAATTCAACTGTGCTATTCCTAGGGCCAGTTTGGATTTGGAAGTTAACAAAGTACAAACTAATAAACCTTCCCAGACTTGTACTGATTGATTTCAAGAAGACTAACTCAGATCTCCTTGTGCATTGTTCTTGATACTGGTTGGCTGGTTTAGCATTGGTGGAGATACCATGGTGACTTATCTTGGAGCCTGCTGTGAAGTTCTGAATAATAATAATAATAATAATAAAAAGTTGTATTGAACTTCTGGAATGTATCTGCCCTGCTCTCTTGTGTTATGGGAACTTACTAGTTAGGGCCAACATCAATGCTTAGGGTCAGGTTAGGTCCTATGCTGCATCTCTACACCCTCTTGGAACTGACGATAATACAAAGACAATGGAGTGCAAGAATAATCAGCTGGGATTCAACAGAGAATATGAGGTGTCGAGCTAGATGTCCAGCTAAAACCCTCAGGTTTTCCCACTATATTATTCCTACTGTCTCCCTTTTTCCCCTTCAATAGTCAAGTAGCCTTTATTGAAGAAGCATTGTGGATCATACCTTAATTTTCACATATGGTAATTGTATAGGAAGAAGATAGATGTATAAAGTGGTTTTAAGGCAGTGTGTGGAGTAACTTGCTGCTTCTTTGTGTCAGACATGAGCTGCAGGGTTTTTTTTCTTTTTTTATTTATAATTGGTTTGCTTGTTTTTTCTCCTTATCTGTGATTTGTAGATTGGTTTCCAAGTTTCAGAGGATGAATTTTCGTCTGATTGATTCAGGGAACAGTTAATCAAGCATCTGTTTAACTGAAAAACTGAAAAATAAAATCTATATGCTGTATCAGCTTAGGAGTAAACAAAGGCTGTGCGCTTCTTAGGGAGAGCTGTACAATTTTCCTAGTTAACCTCCTCACCGTTTTGTTTAAAGGAACTTACCTTTCTCAACACTAAGTTCTTTAAGCTAGGAATCTGGCTCCCCAGCTTGTTCTCAGTACCTTCATACTTTTCCAGTACAACAAGGCTGACCACAGCTTATTTTTTTTAAAAGGCTCTGTGGACTGACATACGGTCAGTAAAGAAAGCAAGAGATGTTGCCCAAGAAAGAGTTGTGTGTGTGTGGTGGTTTTTTTCCTGGGTGGTTTGGCTTTTTTTTTCTTGTTTTAAAACATGTTACTGCTTGGATTATAACAATTACTATTTGGTTATACTGAAGCTTCTAGGAGGTTTCCCAACAGAATTGAAACTGGTGAGCCATTAAAAGATACCATTTTTTGCAAGTGCTTTTTAGTTATGGGAGTTAAGTATTGATGGAAATGTAAAAGCTGTAAACAAACTCACAGTCTTTTTAATTGCTTCATCCTGTTTTTCTGTTTCTTTAGTTGTTACAGATGCTTTCAGGGTAGATGAGACTTTGTTTTCTGACATAAAAATCAAGTGAAGGGCATGCATTGAACCTTCTTCCAGAAAATATCCACATTTAATATATCGCCAGAAATCAAAAAAAGGGATATGATAATCTTTCTGGTCACTGTACTTTAATAGTTTAGGTCAATACTTACCTAATCTCTAGCTTTAAGAAAATTCACTAGAGACTGTGGTGAAGGTTACCGATGGGAGGGTTATTTTAGTTTTATAGTACAGTGTCCACTTTTGAAAAGTCAAAATTCTTTTCTTAATGTTATCCTTTGGCAAAATACTTAGATTGTATTTTTATTTTGCAGTGTCCTCTAGAAAGTTAGAGTTTGCAAGTTTTTGCAGATTAGCTTGAGTTTGTTAGCCTGTTAGCAAAGATGGACTGAAATGTGGGTGCTGCTGTCACTTAAGCTGGTACTATTGTAGAGGTGCAAGAAGCTAAGAACCAAGATAATGAATGCAATTATTAAGTAAGTGTGATGTATTTATATTATATTTTCTCTTGTGAGTAACGATAACATTATCAATATTTAGGAATTAAGTTTTCTTGCGCTTAATCTTTTTTTTTCTTCTTCCTCTTTCTTGCAGTGAATATAGCCCTTGCCCTAGCAGCAAATGATTCGGTAGGTGAACATCTAATTATCAGCCTTAATGTGAAACAAACGTGTGTCATAAATAAAATGGTTACTGCCAGGGGCAGTCACATACATTAAATCTAAGTATTTACTGTGACAGTTAATTTCTTTATTTGTTTTTCATGGACTTTTGAGTTTATATTAATTTGTTTATATTTTATCAGTACCATGAATGACTTAGTAGCTCTCATCCTTCATCTGGATTTGGCTGTGTCCTTTTACTTGTGTGTCTCTTGAGTGCAAATGCAATTCTGCAAGGATGTGTAGACATAGTAGAGGATGTTTGTGCAGGTTGAAGACAAATAAATAATTAAAGTCTATCACTTCAGAGCACTGACTTGGAAAAAATAAGAGTAAGTGCTTGATGGTGTCCAAAACATTTTTTTTATAGCTCTAAAGATTTACTTTTTCTAGAGAAATTAATATGTAAAAATTCTTTATATATAAACAGCTGGGGAGACAAAGGAGCTACATATCTTCCCTAAAGCTTGGAAATACATTTTTTGAGTGACAAAATATCATTGCCCAGTTAGGTATTGCTCAAACTGTTACTTGGACTATAAATAGACAGTGAGAACCATTCAAGTGTAAAAACAACAGGTCTTCATTATGTCCACCTGCTGCTGGAAACTGGGAGTAGTTCCATTGTGCATGTTTATTGCCACAGAGGTAAACTCAGAAGAAAGCTTCCCTTCCTATGTAACGGTGTATAAAGCAGATTTTGTACTCCTAGAGCATTAATTTAATACAAAGTATCCACATGTACTTTAATCTGGTAAATGTAGTATCTTTTTCTTGTTGTAAAAGATGAGTAAAATAAAACAACAGGTAGAAGGAGCGAGGTTTACATGCAATTTTCACGCTTCCGGTAGGAATTTTGTAAAAGATTAAAAAAATTTCCATAAACTCAGTCATGCTTGATAAGAAGAGAGTGTTTAAAGCTGTTATATGAAATATGTACTGTTTGTAATGGCATCTGATCTTGATATTTCACAGGTTTTAATTCTGTGTTTTAAATAGGTTGCTGGAGTAATTTGATTTCAGAGAAAAATCTGTCATCTTGAAAAGCAAAACTGCTTGAATGGTTCCTTCTAATTAACTTTAAAACATGGCATTTGCTGTAATACTTCTCCAAAACAAATGTGATCCTGCAATGTGATCTGTGTTGTGGTATGGTCATTGAGTAGCTCCATGGAAACCACGTCAACTAATTGCACATAACTTTCTGTATCAGCTTAAGTGTTTTTAGGATTGTGCCTGATACTTTTCAAACATACAGTTTTGTGCATTATTTAAATTTATATTTAGATAAAACACCTCTTAGTAATTCTGACATACACAAGTTTTGGGATTATGTCCTTTTTCAGGAGTTAAATGTCTGGTTTTAAACGTAATAATGTGATACACCACTTCAGTAGCCCATTAAAACACTTGTAAAACACACAAATAAGAGGGACCATAGTCTAGAGTGATTGAAGAGGTTGTTGCTGGAGTTATTTGGAAAATCAGGGACAGAGAAATAATTTTAAATTAAATTGAGCCAAGAAAGTTAAGTAAACATAGAATGTGCTAGTAATTTCTAATGCTACGATTATGTGGTAGTGTAAAATTGGAGGCCAGCATCTGGTGGATGTTAATCAATGAAGAGCAGCTGAAACTGATGACATAGCTGTGACTTGCATGAATTGATGGTCACAATTTAGCAAGCTGCTGCCATGGTGAAATTGTGCATTGATGCAGGTTAGAAAATATGAAATTAAGGTGGATTGAATAAACTCAACTCTATATTATTTGTTCATGCATTAATTTTTTTTTTTAAGATAATGATGTCATGTTTATGTTTAACCTTTGGGCTTGAATTTGCTTGTGTGTTTGTTTGTGTACTCCCATTGATTTCAGTTGACTAGTCTTGTGAATCAAGGTTATGAAATTAGTATCCCTGGGACCTTGATCCAGGCTGGGATTGTCCAGCGCTCTGAATTGTAGGGATCATTGCAATGTTCAGTTTTGTTGTGGTGAAATAAAGGTTGTTTTCCAGAGTCCATTGGTGGTTCCTGCTGAAGTTTATAGTGAATTTCTGTGACCCCCCATGTGCAGCAATGGACCTCTTCATTTTACTTTTAATAACTACTGATTGTGCATCACCTTCCCATGGTTTCCCTTCCCTTCATTGCTATTGTAAGTTCATCTCTTTCTGAGGAAGCAGTAATGATTCTGTTAGTAGATCAGAGATTCGGCAGCCTCCTGCAACTTCATTACAGTCCTTATGTCCCTTATATGCAAAATACAGATTTATAGAAACTGATGCTTGAACTTCATGTACTGTTTAAAGAAGGAAAGAAAGGACTCGTGAAGTAAGATAGGTCACCATAACAATAAAGGTCTGTGCTTCCTTCATTAGATATAGCCTGTATCTGTTACATGTTCAAAATTTGTAACTAGATTTTCAAAGCAAGTAGTATACTGGAGCTAAATGACTTTAAAAATAGTGTTTTCTTCTGATCTTTCAAGTGTTCTTTTTCTAAGATTATACAGGTCACAGACTATTGAGAGCAACTGTGTTCTGGTGAGGGAGATCTGTGGAAGATGCTTTCAGAAGAGATTGGATTAGGGTAGATTCTTGCTGCTTTCAGTAACAGCTGTGACATCTTACTGTTGTTTGATAGTGTCATAAGCTGGAAGAAGATTAACAGTCAAAGCATAAAGGAATTTTTTGTCCTCTTGATAAAAGAAAGCTTCCTTCCATCTTTTCTTAAAAGTCTACTTTCTATAGTTAAACTAAACCAAACCCCCGCTGTTTCTATAGATAGATTTTTTTTTTTTCTTCCCCTCTTCTTAATGTGGTAGCTTTTTTGTTTGTAGTGATTGTCTGAAGTATTAAGGCATCGACAGAGCCTTGGACGCTGTCATTGGCGCACAGTGTTGTTGGCAGAGCTGGGATTAGAATTCAGGAGTTCAAGTCTTGCATGCTGGTGCTCAGTCTGTTTGGCATATTTTTACCTCATGGTTACAGAGTAAATAATTCAGGACAGGATTTCATTTAGATGCCTAGATACCACGTCCAAGACAAGAGTAGGGTTTTTTTGAGTTTTGTTTTGTTTTGGGTTTTTTTGATGCAAAGCCAGGGAAACAAGCAGGGCAGTCTCTTATCCCTTTCTGAAATATTAGGCTTTTGGTACCCCCGTGTTACCTGTTGTAGATGGATTCGTTAAGAATTGTATAAGCTCTTGCGCCTGTACCAAGACCTATAAATCTACACAGTGTTCTTTTTGTGCTAAGAAATAACTTGAAGTTTCACCCTTGTGTCCTATTTTTAATTGCTTGCTTAGTTTGACAGCTGATTCTTTCGTTCTTTTGATGTACCAGCAGTCAGTTGTGCTCCCCTTGGAGCATTTGGGAAGAATTTTTGGGTTTCGTGCCAGGACGATTCATATTCAGACTAGAATGACTATTTATGAAAGCTGCCTGGCCAGAGAGGATTTATTATAGTAGAAACAAGTTGAATTAATAGATGGCAGCAATAATAGGATAGAGATTGCTTGTTTATGAACAGAGTATTTTAGTGAGCAAACACCAGCTGTGCATGACTAAGGATGGCACAAATCCAGTTGGGAGGCTGCATGCTTGCGCTGTCACTACGAGGCAAACTCCCCCGTCAGATTTCCTTTGACTCTTCTTTTCTTTCCAGGAAGATTTACGTTTTTCACTATAGGACGAAATGGTTTTTATGTTGCGAAGGACAGAGGAGCAAGGAGTAAAACCGTATGGAACAAATCAGCATGTAAGCATAAGCAGGTGGCTTCTGCCTGCGGTGGTGGGGTCACGCGATCAAAGGCATCGGTTTTAACTGTTCTAGCCCAACGCTGCGTCAGGGGATTGTTGGGTCACGCAGACCGGGACCAAAATTTGAAATGCATCAAGCAAACCCGCTGGTTGCTGAGCAACGCGTTATTTTGAACAGAAGACCGTCAGCGTTTGCGTAGGGAGGGCGAGAGCCGGCCGGCAGAGGGAGCGCCGGGGGGCGGGCGGGGCGCTGCGGCCCCCCGGCCGCCTTGTGCTGCAGGAGGGGGCCGAACGCCTGGTCTTGTACTGCAAACAAAGCTGGGAAGGGTGATGGTTAGCCAAAGGAAGAAACACTTACTCCAACAGTACCGTCGTCAAAGTGTCACAGCGCAGGTTTTATTTATTTTTTTAAAGCGGAAAACTTGTGGATACCTGCCTGTTGTACACATAGGCAAGTAGGGCGTCTCTGACAGCTCTATAGTGAGTTATGGCATAGGAACTATGTAGTTATGAGCAGAGTCTTCGTGTGCATTCATTGTTGTGATAATAAAAGTAGTTTTATTTCTTTCAAAATGTGTATTTAATCAAACAACACACATTCATTTTAAAACTACCCAAAATCTACCCAGCCTATTTTCTTCACATTCCAGC
>NW_010972853.1:9098383-9104014 GCF_000737465.1 Haliaeetus leucocephalus
GCCCCCCCCCCCCCCCCCCCCCCCCCCAAATATGTGGCTCCTGTAATTAAGCTATTTGTCTGCAGGATAATATTTGACTGCTGCACTAATAGATGACTTCACAATGTATGTACATTTCTTTCTGGTAAGGAGAGAATTCCATGTGGGGGGAACAAACAAATCCAGAAGAATTTAGACGGTAATGGGCTCCTTCACTGAATAATTATAGTGCGAAGGAAAGTTTTGACCTGTTTTGTCCCCCTCCTATGCAGCTTTCCTAATTATTAGGGTTTGATTTCTATGCATCTTTACCTTTGTTGCTTAGAGAATCAGAAGACTTTAATTGCTATAGATAAGGTGTTCTGTTCATGCTTGTTTCTTAATGCTGAAAAGTGTCAATAAAGCTGGAGATGCCAGTTAGGATTGATTTTGGGTTATGTTGCAGTGGCAGCTCAGCTTCTAGATCAGCTGAGAAAATGAGAGAATAAAGCTTTAAAAAATCACTATTTTTCAAGTAAAAAATGAGTGAAATTAAAAGTTTTTTTAAACATAGGCCACGTAAAATGTTTTATTTTAATCAAATAACTATATGCTTGAGGAAAATGAAAATATTTACTTATTTTTTTTTGAAATATTACATGTAGAGTTAATTACCTTCATCCTTAGTCTTCAAGTCATTGAAAGCCTAGTGCAGATGTCAGAGAGACTTATGTGAAAGGTGGAGCAGGTTGATAATAATTTGGCATACTGTGAAAGCAGTGAGACATCTTGTAGAGATGTAGTAATGTTTGGGATTCTGTTTTGGATTTTGGTAATTTATTTTTAAAATGGTGCTGTATTGAATTTTTTTTTTTCAATAGGGTACATAATGTTGAAGAAGGACAAACAAGGTTGAATTACTGGTATCTGATTATTTAGAAATCTGGCTAGGAGCTACTGCAGACTGTTGTGGAAAAAATTGCCAGAAAAGTTCTGTAGCTGACTGAAAATTAGAAGATCTTCCTATGAAGGAAAAGGACTTTTAAACCAGTAGAAGAGTGAGTGTTTAAAAAGTCTGCATTTCTAGGGTAGAGAGTGAGAAGACTGCAGTGGTACTTTTTTGGCTTTAATCCAATTTACAGCTAGGCACTTAAATAGTGTGCATCTGAAAGAGTTAGAGAATTAGGGATTAAAAGATGGCTATTCAGTGTGTCAATATGTCAAATGAGGAATCCAGAGCCTATCCTGATTTTAAGTTCCCTTTTGTCCTATGTGTTGCTGCTTGCAGTTTGGGATTAGCTCTAAGTCTATAATGACATTAAAAGGGTAAATTGAGAGTCCTGGTGGTAGATTAAGAGCACCAGCTTTAAAAATAACTGGCATCTTCACTTAGCAAAGCTGGAATTTCTGTCTTCGGAATGGGCTGCAGCTGCTGAATATTGGGAGTGCTTCTAATGTAGGGAATCCTTCACCATATAGAACAACAACAGCTCATTAACCTGTGCCTCCATCCCTCCCAGGCTGAACACCAGGGAATTCTGGTGGTCTGCAGAGTTAACTTCAAAGTAAAATATCATCCGCTAATGGCCAGTGGGGATACATATGTCTTACCAAGTATGAAATAAAGTCTCAGAAAAGATGAGCAAAAATGAAATGAATGCTGTCAAAGAGTCTCTGGATGTTTAGTGGTAATGTAGGCTATGTTGATTAACAACTATTTATAGCAGCTTTTTGTGAGCTGATTTTTTTCTTTTTTTTTTTTTTTCTTCTTTCTCTCTGTTGGCATGAAGTCTTTTATCAGGCTTGTTCTTCAATAAAGCATTTGGCAACTTGGAAGAAATCAGTGAATATCACTAGATTGTCCACTGAACACAGAATTGTGTGTGCAGGGGTCCTCTGTGGTGTATGAATGAAACTGGTTGCATTTGGTTAAAAAATCCGTTACTTGAAAATGTAATTGATTTCATAGTTAATATTACCTGAAAGACAAAAAAGGGAACCTACATAAAGAAAGTGTATTGGAGAGACTAAACAACTCTGAAGCGTTTGCTAAAATAGTTAACAGGATGAGGAAAGATATGGATCATTATGTCATTAGCATGGACCTATATCAACTGTACAAGGACCATGTATAGTAAAACTCACCTGCCTAAGAGAACAAACATAATAGCAATTGAATAATTTTGAATTTGTGTAAGGAAAAGCAAAGGAAGCAAAATTTACTGGTTTTTTTTACAAGACCTCTCTCTGCCAGTATAAAGAGGGACTGTGTCTAATATGGCCTTCAACAACTTTATTTTATTTTTTTCCCCCAAAAGGATTTATTACAACTAAGTTTAAAACTTGAAAATCATTAATTCAGAATACAGCTATCTTGCAAATCTCTATTGCTCACAAGGCAGTGGCCAAGTTAAAAGGCTAAACTGAACTTTAATTGCGTTGAGAATCTTGCCAGAGAAATTAAAGGAAAGGATCTTTTTAGTGAGGTTGTCTTTGCCTGTAATTTGTACACTGCACAAAGTGAAGCCATAGAATTCTCATCTTTCAAGGATATATGTAAGAATATCTTCTTTATCTATTGATGTAGCATTTGGTTTTCTTGTAAATACAGAATCTATACCTGGTCACTGTGAAAACTTGTTTTCATTTCTTAGTGTAGATGAGAGAAGTTTCTAAACTGGAGTGAAAACTTTACTCTGTTTGTACTGGGGTAAGAGATGCAGTGATTATATGGATGTACCTTATGCTGAATATTTGTCAGAAATCTTTAGAGAGGTCTAATTGGGCAAATTAATATTTTGTTGAGAAGATTAATGGTAGTAATGTAAAAAGGATGATGTAGTCAGTGATGTAAATGCAGATGGTGAAGAGGAGTTATAGTTCTTTAGCACAGTCCTTTATCCTGTAAATTTTTTTTTTTGATGGTCTTGAGCTCACCAGTGATCAGATGAGACCATGACAGCTGGCACCAGTACTGCAGCAAGAGCAAATCCTAGCAGTAGTTAGCCTATGCTAGAGAGCATTTAGCTAGAGAGAGGGGAAACCTTAAAAGCATTGGTAAGAAGGTAAATTTGAACATCTGTGGATGTTTAAGTATACTTTTTGCTGAATACACCAAGAGAGCACTTCTGTGTTTTCATGTGCTGACAATATATAGATTTCTACTTTTGTGTTCTCTCTGCCCAATGGAATATTGGTAAGGATCTTACTCTGTGTGAAGAGGTTGATAATTCTGCATATGTTAGTTTAGTATATTTTTTTCAAAGTAGCTTCCAGTGACGTGGAAGTACATGATTCAATCATATGAGAATGGTTATATTGTCAGTTATATCTTCAGAGTTTAAGCTGTTCAGAACTTGCAGTAAAGCAACAAAAAAAAATACAGGTCTCTAGAAAATACTTTCCAAGTGTAGTAAACTTGAATATTGATTCAGACTTTCTTCCACAGCTGGGCAGGTGGAAGGAAAAGGACAAATGTTAACTTGAGAACAGCTGTTTTGAACTTGGTTATTGCTATGCCAGCTGGAGAGATGGAATCCTGTTTGTTTAATAGCACAGGATAGAAATATTTTTATAAGGAGAAAATGCAGCCATAAGAAGATGATGGAGTTGTATTACCTGAATCCTTTTTCTGCAGTGTGCCAAGAGTGGCTGTAGCTGTGGTGTGTGCTGTGCTCTGAAAACACTTAGAACCAGGGGGACTTTGACATGCTTGGATGTGCTTTGAGTGCTGCATTTCTGTCTGCATAATGCTAGTATTATTTAAGAAAAAAAATGATTCAGCATCGACATGAGATGTATATGCGTATGAAAATAATGTCAGAGGACATTAGAGGAATCCTGGAGCTTTTTTTTTCTTCTTTTTTTTTTTTTTTTAAGTTGCCTTCTTGGTTCTC
Source organism: Haliaeetus leucocephalus (assembly GCF_000737465.1). NCBI lineage: Eukaryota > Metazoa > Chordata > Aves > Accipitriformes > Accipitridae > Haliaeetus > Haliaeetus leucocephalus. The sequence continues at coordinate 9,102,238 of NW_010972853.1, forward strand.
CTTGTAATCCCCTGTGCTGATTTATATGAAGTGTGGGTTATATGGGTGAAAACACAATTTATTAAAATTTAATTTTTTAAAATTATTGTAACTCATGCATCTGGATTAAACTTCACTTGGCATGAGAAGTATCTGGTGCTGGTAATACTGATTAACAGTTTCATGTGGTAGCATCCAGGTGTGTGCAAATTATTTCATCTCTTGGGGATTTAAAACATTGTAAATGCGGGAAGAGATGATCTGGACTGTGCTGTGCCTGTCTTAAAAGATCCCTTGGTAGCTGCCATAATGCTTTTCCAAGATAATTAAACCTTGAGTAAAGGATTATTATTAGTATTCTAGGGATGCTTACATACTGCAAATGCAGGGATAGTTGGGAGGAACAAAAGTCAAAACCTTATTTTACTGGGCCAATGCTTTATAAGCTGCTACTTTTAGGCAGTATGAACTCTTTTTACCCAACATATTGAATTGCTTGATGAAGAAAAAAACCTACCTTAGGCTATCTTCAGTGAGGTTCTGCCAGTTATTTAAAGATTTTCCAAAAGACCTTTCTCCTATAATCCTGTAGAAAGCACCACGCTTACAGGAACACTTGTGCTTTCATTAACATGAGTTGTAGAAACTGGAGAATCTGTTAACAATTTTTCTGTTTGAAGACAACCGTTTTATTGAACCATATCCACCAACAAAAGCAGTGCATCTTGGAAACAGGCATCTTTCTTAGTTTTGAGGAAGTGTGTAAATTTTTTTGAGAAACTGTCAGGTTTATTGTATTAGCTTGAAACAAAGATGAGCTTTGTAATTTGGAGTAGCAGCTGAATTTGCAAAGTCCTTCTAGGTAATAGAGGGATATTTTTCTCCAGTGTGCATGTATTTATTCTTCATTTGAGGAAATTTGGTACACTTGTAGATACATTCCTGCTGACTCCTAGGAATAAGTGGCCTGTGGTGAAGATCTGACTATGCCCAGGAGGTCATAAAGTCAATCTACTTAATTTAGATCATCCTAAATCTTCAGTCCCTTTAGGCTGAAAACGAAACTGAGTTGTAAGATTATTGTAGTTAGTCAGTGGATAGTCACAATCCTTGTTGGGGCAAAAACCCTCAAAAAGTTGAGGGAAAGGATGTCAGGTTTAAAACACTATGTAGGTTTTTCTGCAAATACTTACTTTCATTGGAGAAGGAATTAGGTGGCACAGCCCTTAGATGATGTTTTGATGGGTTCGATTAGCTGCTGACACAGATAAAGGGATGGAGTCATGAATCTTTCTAATCTGTTAAAATATGCATTTTGTACAAGAACAAAGAAGCTCTAATACTGTTGTTGATGTCTTTGAAATCTAACATAAAAGTGGGTCTTTTCAATCTTTTTGAAATTACAGCTTTCATGTAGTAGGCAAGAAGTAGAATAATTTGTCAGAGTAACTCCTGAACTTTTTTGTAATAGCTTTCACAAGATGTTATAAAGAAAGGTTTAAAAAAAATCTAAATTAAATAATCCGTGTAATTACATATGCTTTGCTCTGTTTAATAAAAAAGTACATTGAATGACTGAAGCCAAATTTGGTTGTTTTTTGTAGTAAAAACTTATTTTTCAAAGTATATAGTAGATCATGTATGGTAATGCATTTTTACTTCTCAGTTGTAAAATTTAAGATGCGTTTGGCTTATATTAGGTAAATTTAACACTTTAAATTGTTCAGCTGTTAAGGGTATCTGCAGGGTTCAATATCAACAGCTTAAAGAGAAGAAGAAAAAAAAGAAAGCAACCCCC
>NW_010972853.1:9104024-9133127 GCF_000737465.1 Haliaeetus leucocephalus
AAAACACCCCCCCCCCCCCCCCCCCCCCCCCCCGAAAAACAGCCCCCAAACTCAAATTATTATGTATGTTATGAAGAGGGTCAGTCTTGCTTCTCAGGTGTCTAAGCTTCTGTTAGTTTCTTTATCTTAGTTTCTTTATCTTAATTGAAATTCAGATTTATTTAGAAGTAGTGGCCTGAATACCTAGGTTTTTAATCCAGGTGCATTTCTGTTTTAAAACCAACAGATTGTGATGCCACAGAATACACTTCTTGTTTAGAAATCCTTTTCAAGGGTAGAGATGCTGTATACTTGCATTAAAAGCCTTGTTACGCTCTTCTTCTAACCAGAAACTTGATAGCTATCACTGAGCCTTTATCTTTCTCTCCATCTTTCCCATCAAAACTGTCATAACAAAATGGCTTAATATTTGATATCAAATTACAAAAGCATCATCCAAAAAATGAAGCACACATTTTGAAATGCTAACAGTGAAAGTCTGATTTGGCATTGTTGGAAAAGCTCCCATTGCTGCCGTAACCCTTCAAACAAGCCCTTGAACATACTTGCTTGCAATTTTGCAAAATGTTGATTACAGTTAGCTTTTTATATTAGAGAAGCTCGACATTCAGCACTTTAAAGGGCTTGCTCTTTACTACTTAATTTGCAGAACTTGGTAATTAGTAGTGTGTCTTACCATCTGTAGGAAAAATAGTTTTATTTCTACAAAATGTGTATGTATGTCTATAAAAAGCATATAGAAATGAATCTTATAAGTCTAGACTACATAGTTGAAATAATTTTTATTTAAAGTTTATTGCCTAATGTACCATGTGTAGTTGAATAAACCCATTTTTTAGCTTTCTTTTGTGTAAATGCATTTGATTAAAATGTTCTGCCTGCTTAATTGGCTTCAGAGACTTGCATTTCAGTATTATCAAAATGTCTGCAAAAGTTTATTCTGGCCACTTAAATGAAAGATAAAAATATGTTTTTTATGTTTTTCCATTCCTTGTAGTTGCTAGTATAATTCAAACAGCATTAATTTGAATAGATTTACAAACATTGCTTGTTTTTTCTAACAATAAAATTCGATACCTTTTAAAAAAAGTTAAAATATTATTTCTGCATAAGTGTACATGGAGTAGAGAGAACATTGCTTATAATGTTAATATAAAGTCTGTGGTCTGCATTATACGTAAGAAAATGTGCAAGTGAGGATTCTGTGTTGAAAATGTAGATTTTTGTGAAGACATCTCGCTCAACTTATAGACACATTGTTATATTTCATGCTTCAATTGCAATTTAAAGAGCAAGGAAAAGGACACTGATAACTTACATCTAAAATCAAGACCATGTTTTTATTTCTATAGGCAGTTTTGAAATTTTGCTCAACTAATAATTCATAAAGGAAGACAGACATTTTGACAAACACTTTTTTTTGATTCCTTACACAGACAAAAGAAGTTGGTTTACTTGATGCAGACGTATATGGACCTTCAATTCCAAAGATGATGAACTTAAAAGGAAACCCAGAATTAACAACAAGTAAGTGGAAGAGATTTTTTTTCTGTCATCTTTGTACAGGGATGAGCATGGACCACTCATTGGTGCTTTGTTGGTGTGGCACAGAAGGGATGCAAACAGAAGATGAAGACTTAGTGTATATATATATATTTTTAAACTTTTTATTTTTAGTAATGAGGTTGCTTTCAAAGCTAGCTTGTACAACTAGGAGCATATTCAGGGTCTTCTTTCTTTCTGTGTTGGTCCGCAGACTTTGGGAGTTTCATGGATTATTACTAGAGGCACTGGACACGGTAGCTAGGAAAGGAAGGTTATTGTCAGTAGTTTTAAACTTGCTATACAGGATCCCACTACAGAAGACCTCCAAATTAAAAAACAAAAACCACTAGTCTAGGAAAAAAAAAAGACTATTCTAGGAAATAAGAGAAGGGTCATTACAGTAGCTTGTATAAGATGTCATTGAATTGATTGTGTTTGATCTCTCTTTCTTCAGCCAAACATGCCAGGCCACTTGATTCATTTTTATTTGAAGTTGTGTGTTTAGGAATGCAGTGATGGTGACTTCACTACTAGAAGGTAAAGACAGTAGAGAAAACTCCTAATTTTCCTTTTGGTAGGAAGGATTCTGGTCTGGGGGAAAGCAAATTCAGGTAGGAGAGTTTGAAGAGAAATAAGGAAGACCTAAGGTAGAAAGGTTGCATCAAGTCTGTTTATCTTTCAGGAATTTAACTTCCACTAGGGCCAACCAAGTGTGAAACTGAAGAATGGCTTTATCCTGATACCCTCCCTGTTCATGGGATGCTTGAGTGTAAGCGAGTGTGCTTTTTTGGGGGTGGTAGGGACACTGAGGTGATAGGATTTGTTTAATGCTTTGTTTTGCCTGTCCTGTGATAAAGTGCATATAATTATAAAAACTGAAAACATGTAATCACAGACAAAACCAGTCTCACACTGTAACACTTGGCCTACACATTGAGAACTACTAGGATCCTACTGAAGAAAGTACAAGCTGGCAATACTTGTTGACAGGGAGGGATCAAGAATGTGTACCAGTTCAAATAAGACATAAAAGGGCTTGAGTGAAATAATCAACTGTAAATACCCATTAATGTTTGTGGGCAGTAATTGCTGGGTAAAATGGAATTTAAATATTCCTTCCACTTCCTTTCATGCCATGATCTTTATTTATCATAGAATCACAGAGTGGTTTGGGTTGGAAGGGACCCTTAAAGGTCACCTAGTCCAACCCCCCTGCAATGAGCAGGGACATCTTCAACTAGGTCAGGTTCCTCAGAGTCCCATCCAGCCTGGCCTTGAATGTTTCCAGGGATGGGGCATCTGCCACCTCTCTGGGCAACCTGTTCCAGTGTTTCACCACCCTCATTGTAAAAAATTTCTTCCTTGTATCTAGTCTGAATCTACCCTCTTTTAGTTTAAAACCATTACTCCTTGTCCTATCGCAGCAGGCCCTGCTAAAAAGTCTGTACCCATCTTTCTTATAAGCCCCCTTTAAGTACTGAAAGGCCATAATAATATCTCCCTGGAGCCTTCTCTTCTCCAGGCTGAACAAACCCAACTCTCTCAGCCTTTCCTCAGAGGAGACATGTTCCATCCCTCTACATCTACTGTGCTATAGTTGTAGAATGTCCATTTGTAACTGAAATTAATTTGTGCACATGTATGGGTGTTGTGGTGGTGGTTGTTCTATACGTTCTCACTTGGTATAAAGCATGCAGAATGAAACAGCGCCAATACCTTTAAGGGGTGGCTATTGAGCTTGCAACGTTAGCCTCTGAAAAATTTGTAAGTGGCAAACTTAGGATTTCTTATATAATTAAAATTCTGTCTCCTTAGGCTTATACCCTCTGCTCTGGATAAAGTAATGTATTTTCATATATGGATGCACTGCATGTGCTTATACAGGCAACTTTCGAGTACTTTCTACATTTAAGTACATAGCTTACAAATACAGACTTTATTTAGATTAATTTCTAAGAGAGAAAGACAGTACTTGGTTTTATTTGTTGGCTTTCTGTTTTATTTTTTGAAGTCAAAGGATAATTCTGTTATGTAATAAATAAATAACTGAATCCTTTCATGTCATCAGTAGAGTTTGACTTCCTGATACAGACTGAAGTATTCTCGCATTCTCTTGTATTTTGGACCCTGTTGAGGGTATATGTCATACAGGCTGTGTTTTCCCATAACAGAATTTTTGCTATGAATTTTGCATTTGAAGTTCATTATGCAACATGAACACAAAAGGGACTATGTTGTGGTGTTCTTCATATCTCTCATCTTTTCCTTTTTGTGTGATGTTGACTTTTTCCTTTCCAAAGGAGATTGGGTAAAAATTTGATTCTCCTTTTTTCTCACTGTCTGAAAAATTGATTAGATAACTTTGAACTTCTTATACATTTTGCTGTGCATTTTATCAATTCATACCAAATTTAAATCCATGTCATGAGCCACAAATAAGAAGCAAGTTGCCCAGTCTATTTCATATGGTCATAAAAATTAGCTTGCTAGGAATGCAAGAAGTTAGGATTATATTCAGTCAGATATTAGGGCAGCTCAATTTTGTTTGTATATAAGTTTCAGTGACTGTAGGTATTTTGGGTATACAGCTGAGAATTCACTGTAAGTTTTTGTCTTAACACATTTTGAGTGTTGTTAAAAATACGGAATTCAGTGTAATAGAAATTGGAGGATTTCCCTCAATTGAAATGGCTGCTGTTGACGTGTAAGCACTACATTTTGATCACTAAAATGTATTCTTTCTACTTGTGTGGAACGTACAAGCAAATTTTATTAGGATTTAAGAAGATACCTTATTTTTTAACTGACAGAAAATAGATTTGCGTATTTCAAAAGCTTGGCACATTACACAAGTCTGCTGAGAAACTCATGTAGTAATTCAGTATGAATGATAACAGGATAGAATTTGTATTCAGGAATTCTGTTCACTTCTCTGTGCACTTTTAACTCTTGAGTTGATGAAGCTGTAGAGTAACAACAATGAAACTGTTGGCAAAGTAGCTGATATTAAGAGGATTTCATTGTGAAAATAGGAATTTGGAAGGCCAAGGAAGCTTTAGTTGTGAACTTCAGGGATTCCTTTAATGAGTGACAGATAAGATAAGCTTGCAAGGAAGCAGTCCATCAAAGGTGTATGTATGTGGTGTGGATATATAGGTTTATATATACAGGTATAGATATAAAAATATGTGTGACGCTTGTATTTTGGTATAATGAGGTTTAGTGTTATTTTTTGATTTCTTGCTACATTTTCAAGAGTAAAACAAACTCTGAACAAACATTGTTTTGTACAGTAATTGAGCAAACCCAGGCAGTTCTGTGTTAGAGATGTGCATTAACAAGGTATACATAACAATAAGTCAATTAAAAACATTTTTTTAATAGCATAGCAATCAAAAATTACATTTAAAGTCTTCAGTGTGAGGCCTGGATTTGAAAAGGAATCTGTAGAGTCATCCTAGGAGGTTCTGAGCACTCTTACACTCTTTGATTTCTATTTCTTTTCTCGCACATAGCAGTTGAAAAGGGATTAGGGATGCCTGGTACCATACAGAATAAATCTGTGCAGCAATTATTAATTCTGAATAGAAATTATTATAGTTATGCTATAATTTAAGTTTTCAAAATTAATTAGGAGTTCTTAGTGAGGAGAGAGTCTGTATAAATGGAAGATACTCTATTAATTTAATTTTGCAAACTGTAGTACATTGGAAAGTCTGCTAACATTTAATGAGGTGTCATTCAAAATACTTTAAATGGTCAGGGAAATATTGGTTAATAAGTTGAAACCTGAATTTAATTAGTTAATGGAGGATTATCTAACTATGGAATAAATATTAACATCAACTACAATATATACACAGGGCAATGCTTATAACACAAGTAACAAAAGCATTACTTCTATTCTTTCCCCAAATAATTTACTATAAAAGCTGTTTTCTGGCTTAGTGAACTGCATAATTTCATTGTTTTCCTTTTTCTAAAAATCTACCATTGAAACTAGTTGGTAGAAAGTAAAAGCTATTATATTACCAAAAAGATACTGCCATTTTGCCAGATAAAGATAACATTTCTTCACTTAATTTAAATGATTGTGAAGTTTTTGGTGGGCTTTTTTTCTTTGACAGTTGAGTGCTCTTTTAATATTTCAAAGCTTTGTTGCCATTTTATGATATCCTCAGTGTCTTTTTTATTTCTTAATAAAATAGTAAATTCAGAAGATCAGTAGTGGGCATCTGTCGTCAAAATCTGAAATAAAAAGTAATTTCTGAGAGAATGCTAGCAGTAGTTGTGGCTGTCCCCATTGAGTCTAATAATATTGCAGGAGCTATGGAAATTAAATTACTGATAAAATTCTAAAGTCAGAAATGGACACTTGCATTTTTTTACTGGGACACACTTACATGTCTGTTATTGTTTAGACTGTGATAGCAGAATTTTGTAACAGAAAGTGATAATTTAAAATAGAATCTGTTGTGACTGCTTAAAGATGTCTGCTGGAAGTAGCCATATCAAGGGATTGTGGTGCATCCACTTGAAGGTTATAAATAGAAAATTTGGAGTAAACTAGTTAAATAGAGAAAATGTTACATAGGTAGAGTAGTTACTGAGGTAACCATGAAGAAGTTTCTTGATCTTGCATAAGAGTTTAATTTTAAAGATACAGCTTGTTTTCTCAAAGTTGTCTTTATCATGCTTTACCAGTGGAACTGCATCACGATTAATTTAAATAAAAACTAAATTTGATTATTTCAAAAAAGTCGTATTAGCTACTGCCACTACCTCTTGATTTGTGAACAAATGATTCTGAGGTTGTGCATAGTCTGATGATACGCTTTATGATTCTGTTTTGAAAGAAGTCTGAACTGAAACCCTGTGGTTTACTTTCCGTGATGTCTTATCCCAGTTTATTTGGATGGCTGAGGTAGAGTAGTCCCATACACCTTACACGTTACAACATTCTGAATTATTATTTTGTCCCTAGTTGTGGTTTATATTTTGGAGGCTCTTTCATATGTGATGAGGTAGTTGAAAATGAAAAGAATACTCAAGTGTTACATATTTTTTTTTCTGGACATTGACTGTTGCCCTCAAGCCTGTAACAATTAACCTCGAACTGGATTAATTCAGCTATTGTTGAGTTCACCTGTGGAAAAAATTGATGATCTTTACTTGGAAGGGAAAGGAGGTGGAAGATACCCAACTCTGCGAGGAATTATTTATAGCCATGCAGTTGTTAGCTGCTGTTTAAAAAATAAAAAACTTCTAGATGGTTAATTTATTAAAATTTTATTCTTTGCTACACATAAATTCATACTTAAGATTACCAAAAAAAGTAAGGCAAAAAAGTATAAAATGAGAAATGTAATGTAGTAATTAAAGCTTCTTACTGAGACCAGTCTTTTTTGGATAAGTGGCAAATCAAATTTTACTTGCAATATAAATTACTGAAACACTGTAGCCTGAAAAAGTACATTTCAAGTACTTTAAAGCGGAAATGTATTACTCTTCATGTTAATCCTGCAGTGCTGTAATTATAAATGTTTTGCTATGGATTATGGCTAGCAAATATTCATTATATTATAAAGTTCACTCTTAGAGATAAAAGTGGTTTGTCTGGTTCAACTTTTATACAAATTGGAATTAAATTGCAAAGTGGTTTTATTATAGTAACATGATAGTTACACATTTCATTGTACATACATAAAAGAAATTATTCATTTTTTTGTTTGTACACTGAACACATTTACCTTTTTGCTTATTTCAGAGGAATAAATGTTTCCATCCCTCTTCTCTGCTAGAAGTAAAATTAAAGAATTGTAAATAATTCTGAATTTTGTCAATATTTTTACCTTTCAATTTCACTTTCGTGTGTTTTTCTCTGTGGGTTTCTTGCTGTATTTTCACTTTTTCCTTCCCCTTCTCTACAGTACAATGGAGTGGCTTTTCAGAATAAAGAAATGAAGCAGAATACATCAAAAATAGAAAAAATGTATTTTAATCCTTTCCCTGTAGTGACCAGAGGTTAAAAGTGACAGTAAGAGTTTAATAGCTAGCATCTCTTTCCTTTGCTTTAGTTGATGGTCGCAATCTTGTAAAGTATATAGAACTTCATTTTACAAGTGATGAAGTTACAATAAAATCAGAGAGGGATGTATGACGGGATTCATATAAAATGCAAAAGGGAGTATTTAATATACACAGAAACACTTTAAGTGGACAATCAACAAGTTGACTGTAGTGTTCATCTGTGTCATCAGTGTCCAGGGGCCTTTTTTTTTTTTTTTTTTTTTCAAATTACACATAATCGTTTGAACAGTGTTTTCTTCCATGTTTTTTCACCTACGTCTCTTTTTTGGGTCTTGATTACAATATTGAGCCTAAAAAGGCTGAATTGACTCAAATGTATTGAGTGCCGTAGTTTTGCTTTGAAAGCAATGAAAGTCCTTAGTTAACTGGAATGTTTTTGTAAGTTAGATCTTGAATTGAAGGTAATGCATAGGGAATGTCTGCTCCTCAGGTTCCTGCTTCTCCCTGTTCTGCTTTACTGTTGTCTGTCAGTTGTTATGTGACTGACCTGGGCAGTCCCTCTCTCATAGAACCAAGTCAGTGCTTCAGATAACATGAGCCTTCCCAGAGGTTTTGTGTGTCAGGACAGAAGCCTTGAACTGGATGTTGTATTGGTCTATTTCATTCCCACCCAAATTAGTCTAATAAAGCTTTTGATCCACTATAAATAAAGTTTTTTGGTTCCATGGGGGTCTGAGGGCTTTTCAAAATGCAGGTTATTTTAACGATTGTAAGGAAGATGTTTGTGATGGAAGGTAACGGCAAGATACTTAAAACTAGTCCTGTGTTACTATTCTAAACCTAACAAGTCAGCAATGCCTTAAAATGTGACAAAGATCTGACTAGATCACTGTGCTGTTCACTTGTGCTGGACTTGCTTTTGAAGTATAGTCTTCCAGCAAGCAATTAGTTCTTTTGCTTTTATGTAGGACTGATGAAGTCATATCTGCAAAACAGTTCCATTAATGAAAAAGCTTTTACAGAGCTTTGTTTCCTTTGCAGTCTATCAGGAGGAAAAAAAAAGTGGAAAACCTACTCAGGTAATGGGATTGGTAGACTGACTGAATATGAGAAGCAAATCTTTTGGGAAAAGCTGCATTTCTTTATGCATTTGTTTCTTAAAGTTGAACTGTGAGCATTGAATAATGCTCTTTGAGTCTCATTGCTAGTTTGTTGTGGTTTGAGTTATTTGTGATGTGTTCATGGTTAGATAACATTGTTAGTGCAGGGTGTAATGGAAAATCACAGCCTTCCCTGTGTGGAGCTCTTCAAGCTTAAAATACGAATTGCAGTATTTCTGGGGCAATCCTGCAAATAAACTTGTAACAAGGTGTGAAATCAAGCTTGAAGTCTCAATTAGTCTGTCACTTGCCATAGAATATTCTGGGCTTCTGGCATAAGCAGTTAAAACAATGATTTAAAATTTGTGACTGACAAACCTCCTTTTGGTGACAGCATCCTTTCCTCTGACGTAGGTTGGTGTCTCTGTGTTTTATTGTGGGATATCCTGGGGCCCTGTTGTTATTTGTCCCCCTCCCCTCTACCGCATTTCTTTTCCCTTTGCTGCCCTGTCAGTGGAATTCACTTGCCTTTGCTTAGGAAACTAGTACTGCTTTAAACACGCTGGAGTATGGTGCCTGCATCTAGCAGCCCCTTCAAGAAGGTGTGGCTCTCCCCTATGTCCTCTGTCAAATCTGCTAACCCTGTACAAATCTCAGCACCCTAAGGCATCCAGAGTGACAGGAGACATCTATATTTATACAAGTAAAGCCCAACCTTTTTGCCACTCTTCCTGTCCTATGTCTCCTTCCCTCCTTCCCTCCTTCCCTCCTTCCCTCCTTCCCTCCTTCCCTCCTTCCCTCCTTCCCTCCTTCCCTCCTTCCCTCCTCTGGATCCCCCCATTACAGAACATTGAACTTGGGAGGTGACTGCCAAAATAAAGAGCAAATAAGTTCCTTATACTTCTACATAGTGACAGCCAATGAGAATTACTGTTTACTGTGATTAACAGAAGGTGCTGTATAAGTTGGAGTCCTAACTTACATTGTGATAGAGTATTCTGTAGTCTCTGCAGCATGAAATTCTACACAATTAAAAACCAGATGATGCAAAAATTTTTGCGATTTTACAAGTGACCATGCTGAAAATCTGTTTCAGCTTGCCTGTATGTATGGCACATTAATTGAGTTTGTCTCAGATAATCTTGTTTAACGTACTGGAATCCACAGACTATTCTGCAGTGTGTCTCTGACTAGCATGGTGACTGTGTGTTTTGTTGTGCTATACGTCTGTGTTTCAGGCAGTGAGATGCCACTGAGATGTGAGGAGGTGGAAAATAGCAATTTGTCGTGAAAACCTCTGCCAATGATGAGCTGTGCAAACAGCAGCAGAACCTTTAGCTTTTGTATAAACTACAAGAAGTATCAACTTGCTCAAATTTTGATAAATATATACAGGGGAATTGCAGTATGGGTTTTATTTAAATAACACACTATGAAAGATGAAGGAATACTTAAACTTATGTGCTATTCACAAACACACTTTTAAAGCTGCTGCTTTAATGCTTACATGTGAGATGGTAAAATGTTCTTCAGAGACCCAGGTATTACAGACAATATGTAGTGTAACTTTCTACAGCTTTTTCTGTTGTACACTGTGCCTCAGTTTGCTTTTTAAAATTTTAATTCTTTCAGACATATTTGGGAATTTCAAAGGAAAATACATAACTTCATCAATGCATCTAAACTGTTTAGATCTCCTAGATGTTTATCAGTTGTGCATTACATGCTTTCCAACTTTGGAGATGGTGTAAGTGGAGCCATGGCTCTGTTAGAGCATCAAACCTTGGAGGAACACAGCATAGGTCTCCAAATCCACAGGATTCTTGAATAATCTAGAGCAAGTTTCACAGTCCAGGTCTTGATTCCCTCATCTGTAACGTGAGATAATACTTCCCCACCTCAGAAGCATGTTGTTAGGTAAAAATGTTCATTTTGGGTGCATGGGTGTCATGGAAATGGGGCTCGTATAAAAATTAAGAATCGGGAAACACACATTCAGAGCATAGCCCAGAGCTTGCAGTGGCATCTGTGCAGGCAAACACTTCTGCATTGGTAGTGTCTTTGGAAACACTTGGAAATCTGCATGCAAAGGTCAGTAGGATGTTTTTAACTGGAAAATCATACAATTGTTCTACTTTTTGATAGATTTAGCTATTGATGTCCCATCCTAGAACAACTTAAAATTGCCACTTTCCTGCTTGATGACCAAAGTCCAGTTAGGACAGACAGGTGACTTCCACTATTAAGATTTATTGAAGATAAACATTAAAATAATTAGTTGTAATTCTAGGAAGTCTCTGATCTTCCATTATATTGGCAAGTTCCAAAAATAGCCGAGTACAATGGGAAATCTTTAACAAGGAGAAAAATCTGAGCTTCTAGTGTTCTCATTTCATGTTTGGGTATTTTTTTTTTGCCTTTGAAATGGTAAAAACCCCAACATACCCCTTATCTGAGATACTTGAAAACTCTGAGCAACTCCTCTGCATTAGTGCTCGCTCAGTCAGTAAGCTCAAAATGGATCATGCAACACCCTAGCAAATCTACTGTACTCATATTTAATAATTATAAGCTACCTTTGCTTTTCTTAAACAGCATGATGCCTCCTAAGGAGGTGTAGTGTAACATCACAATCTCCTGGAATAATGATCTTTACTTACCTGATGAGATAAGACTAAATGTAAGCCTTTGCTTGCTATAATGTATCAGTCAGTAGACCTCTTCTGAAAACTAAGCCAAGAATTGAAATTGTCTCTTCGTGGTTTAACCATAGCTGCTCACTCACTCCCCTCTATGGGATGGGGAGAGAATCAGAAGGGTAAAAGTGAGAAAACTCATGGGCTGAGATAAAGACAGTTTAATAGGCAAAGCAAAAGCCGCACACGCAAGCAAAGCAAACCAAGGAATTCATTCACCACTTCCCATGGGCAGGCAGATGTTCAGCCATCTCCAGGAAAGCAGGGCTCCATCACGCGTAACGGTCACTTGGGAAGACAAACGCCATCACTCTGAACGGCCCCCCCCTTCCTTCTTCTTCCCCCAGTTTTATATACTGAGCACGACACCATATGGTCTGGAATATCCCTTGGGTCAGTTGGGGTCAGCTGTCCCGGCTGTGTCCCCTCCCAACTCCTTGTGCCCCCCCAGCCTGCTCGCTGGTGGGGGGGGGTGAGGAGCAGAAAAGGCCTTGGCTCTGGGTAAGCACCGCTCAGCAACAACTAAAATATCTCTGTGTTATTGTCACTGTGTTCACCACAAATCCAAAACATAGCACCATGCAAGCTACTATGAAGAAATTGAACCCTTTCCCAGCCAAAACCCTATATATAGCTCTCTACATACTTTCTGTGCTGCACTAACCTATGGCCACCATTAAATGGGCTATGTTAGGCTTTCTAGAGAAAAAGAATGGAGTAACTCACCTTGCCAGGATAGTCTGCAAGGCTTGATTTTTCTGGAGGGAAAAAAGTTAAAAAAAAAAAAAATAATTACAAAATGCAGAAGATCCATACTAATGACTTCAACATCGTTCTTCCCTGTGTGTGTAGCAATCCAGCCTTCAGACCAGTCCTAGAACTCTTTTAATCAGCAATCTGCTGTAATGCTGTCATGAATTTGCATGTGCCTGCCTTCTCCAGTGCCCTACTTGTATCCTACTAGAAAAGGCATTTGATTGACTTGTCATTGGTGTTCTGTTGATCTTACTGGTCTGATTTTGTACGTTCAGAGAAAACACAGCACCCTTTTATTTAGGGCCATCAAGCTTACTGAGAAGTTGTAAGCAGGGATATTTTGTTGATGTCTTAGTGTAGGTGGCATAGTATTTCTGTGTGTTGCGATTTTAAGAAATCTGTTTTGTTGTGTGTTGGAATTTTGGAGTTGTATGGTAGGCATCTGATAACAGAGAAGAAAGTGTTAACTGTACTCTGAAAGCAATGGAAGTTAGAGACGTTACTGAGATCTCATTAAGCTGAATCTTCTTTACATGTTATGTTTTATAAAATCTTCATGAGACCCAGGGCGAAGGAGGAGGAATGCCTGTTGCTTTTGATGAGACAAGGGTGATTACCAGAGCCCACTGAAGCACTTTAGATTTGAGATAGTCTTAAGAATGCTTTTTAGCAGTAGGCGAACAGTGGGGTGCTCTGCAGTATTTTGTATTGCTTTGAGAATATGCAGAACATTATAGCCAGAATATACAGCAGGTTGTGAATTGTTGTTGTGCATTGTATAAATTTGATTAAATCTTGCTGCTCAGAGCAGTTTGTAGTCCTTGTTGTTAACCAAAGAAAATAAGATCCAGTTTTCATAAAATGCAACTCTACTGTTGCGAAATAAACAGCGCACATGTTTTAACAACAGAGAGGCCCCTTTGGCTACTCTCTAGGTCAGCGTATGTGTACTCACAGCAACTTTTCTATTTTACCCACTGAGGTGGAGAGGGAGATCTCTGAAGGTGCGTCTGTTCTGTAAGATTAGTGTGTCTTCCTGGGCTCTATATAGAAGAAACTGTGTATGCAGGTAGTGGATGTTGAGATGTTAGCCTCTGGATGTTTGACCAACATACTGTAGAGCACTTGGATTGGACCGAGTAGTGGCATAGTATTTTGGTGAACTTCCTCAGAATAAATGCATCTTTTCCATTTTTCTTACCTTTCAGTTCCTGGTCCTCATGTGCTGAGCAGTCAAGGATTGGCCTCACCTTTTTGTTTTCTCTTGTTTTTTTTTCTTAAAATCATTACTATTTCATGGCAAAAATGAAGCAGACTGTGAATCTGCAGTGATACATGCCGTTGCAGATACTTGTTTTTCCTGTTTCTTTTTTTTAAAACCCTCTCATAGGTAAATATGTAGTCATTTTTCTCAAGACTTCTAACAGTATTATAACTTGTGGTGGTACATATGTTGTTTACAAGGACACCAAAGCAGTGACTAGAGATGGCTCTAGGCTGAAGCTCAGATGTCATCAACCTCTTCGTAACAAAACTATCTTACCGCAGGGGGGAGAAGTAAGACTGTGATTCCTAGAAATGCTGTTAGACAGTATAATGCCACCAAAATAAGCCCTAACTAAACACTGAAAAGAGCTGCACAAGTAGAGAAGAGTTGCATTACACTGGTGCAGTGCATCAGTCCAAGGCCATCTCTTTTCCAGTAGTAGTTCCATACTCATTCCTGAACGCAATAGTTATGCAAGTGATTTATTTAGCTTCCTATTTTGTTCTTTTTGATTTGTAAACCAAAACATCTAATTTATTTTCAGCCATATTTCTACAAAATTACATGGCTCGAATGCTGGCTTACTTGATTGCTTGAAAGCTTTCATCTGTAGAGTTTAACTGTTTAATTTGCATGCTCTTGGGTGTTATTTTGTCTGAATTTGGAGTTCAACTTTGAATGCACTGCATTATATTAATGTTTTTATTTTACTATTTATATATATTTTACTTTGGGTGCATCAAAAGTTTCTGTCAAAATACATATTAGAATATATTTTTTTATTGCTTAAAGTATTCTTTCTGTTTTCTGCTGGTTCTTGCCTGTGCATGCTATTAAAATAAACCGGCTAGACCAAATAAAATTCCTGTTGTTGTTTTGTGTGTGTGTGCGCCATTTTGAGATAAAGTGTGGATTTAGATGGCAGAGACTGTAAAGTGGAGTTTTTGGCTTTTGCAAGGTTTTGTTTTGAATGCACTCTTTTTTTGTTGTTGTTTACTTTCTGCTTGCTTGCCCCTTTGCCAGCAGAACTATTACAATATTTCTCCCTCCGCTTTTTTTTCCTTGACACTGGAAAGCATAGGAATATGGAGCATCACAAGGACATTATCTCTGCAATGTACAAATAAGCATCTTTTGCTCCTACAGGAATTTTAGATGTCCTGCAGACTCCTGCCAGTCTGAAGAAATCCAGGACTTCTTACTCGGACCTGTTGACAGCATGTAGTTTAGGGGTGGCTTTATTTGGTACCTCTCCTCTGGGGTTCCAAAGCAGACTTAATAAAAGAAGAATTCCCCCAAACACTGGTGTGTTAATGGGAACCATCCTGTGATTCATGAGATTAGTGATAGCATAGTTTAAAAAAAAAAAAAATATTAAAATCTCATTGTGTTGTAGGACTTTGATTTCTGTTCTGATATCAGCGACTCGGCTTTTAGCAAAGTATTCCAAAGGTAGAGGGCTGTCCGATAGGGGATTTATGCCTTGCAGCATGGGGATTTCATACAAATAGATAAGGTTGGTTTCAAGAGCACAAAGTGACATTATATTATGGGCAAATGCATTGTTATTCTGGCAGAAGATGAATGGTATTAGTAAAATGTAACCTAAGAAAAAGTGAGGCCAGGTTCTTGGGTGGAATAGATAAATGTATACGTATATTGCAGGTATGAGGGAGAAAAAATAGACAAATGCTTTTAACAGAGAGAGAAAACTGCTCTTAAGAGGAAAAAAAAATGTGTAAGCTTATTTCTTAAAAAAAAAATAAAATCTAAAACCAAACTGTAAAACCAACTCTCCCCCGCCCTCAAAAAACCCATTGTTTCCTTCTGTTTTAGAAAATCTAATGAGGCCGCTTAAGAACTATGGAATCGCATGGTGAGCATATGCTTTAATTTAAATCAAGCTTCTTTAAAGCTGTATTTGGTATTGTGCTGGAAAGCTTAAGTTTTTGCTTTGTTGTTTCAGCATGTCTATGGGCTTCTTGATAGAAGAGACTGCCCCTGTTGTGTGGAGAGGGCTCATGGTAATGTCAGCTGTTGAGAAATTGTTGAGACAGGTAAGGACTTAGGTACGTATTTGTCTTTCAAACTAATCGGTTATTTTAAAACGCATTTAAGTGATAATGTTAGTGTCCATGACACTATTTCATTCATTAGTGGTGAGCATTTTTGTATCTTTGTGGTCATAAATTCTTAAGAATTTAATCTTAACTTCAGGTAAGATAGAAAGTTGACACTTTTTGCATTTACCTATCCCCTTCAAGTAAAGCTGTTGTTCCATGCATTTGATGAGTGAATCACCCCAGTTTGCCTTCCTTCTCATTCCTTTCTCTGTTTCTTTATGTCATTGTTAAAAAAAACCCAAAAGGCATTTTGAAGTTGTCTAAGGATTTGAATGTATAGCTGTCTATGCATATTGACCGCTGTATTCCCTTATGTGCTTGTTAATTCACCAGCACTAAGAATTCTTGGATGGCATTTAACATATGACAGGTACACGAAAATCATTAGATACCATATCTGTGTAATGCAGATAGATTGTTAGTTAATAAATTTCCTGGCATATGGAAGCAGGGTGGCTTTTTTTATTTCTTGACAGATTTTTTTTTTTTCCTCTTATTGTGAATAAATCTGTGAAGTGCTAATGAGACAAACAGCTGAAAAAATGCATTTGGTTTGCATGTTTAGACTTTGAAGTGACCCAGATTGTTCACAACTGACATCCATTCCAACGTTTTAATGTATACAGCTTGGAGATCACTACATTTCTATATGTCTTTTGTGAATGCCTCCAAATCTTGTGCTCCCTTAATGACTGAAAAGAAGATTTCCGCCCCCCCCCCCCCCCCCGCCTTTTTCCATTTTTACTGAATTCTCCTCTAACACAGACATTAGAATAGTGGCAGTCATTGCCCTAGTCAACAAAGCCATGTATCTGCCAAAATTTCAGGAAGAACATCTTTGTCTAGATCTGGCCTTTAAATGTAAGGGGTGTCCATGCCAATAGCTGTGGAGGGCTGTTCTGACCTCTTTGTGTGTTGCACTGCATTGGCCAGGCTCACGAAGACTAGAGCCTAAAACCTCGAAGGTAGAGCTAAAGTTAGCACCTGCTGTATTGGCATACTCCATCCTGGGAGACTGAAGACTGGCAGGCACTCCACTGCCATTACTTCAATCAGTAGTATCCCCAGATGGGAAGCATGTGCCAGTATCCTTGTGGAGGGTGTGGATGATGCCGTGTAATGAGCTCGTTGCTCCCTAGCAACCGATGAAGCAGTAACGTGCTGGCTGATCATGCTGTAGAACGAGACAGAGTCCATTAATACTCGGGGCATCAGTGATCTCCCTGAGAGTGGAACCTGAATTCTGAAAGACAAAGACTTTACAGCTAAATTTCTTCTCCCCACAAGCATTTTGCTTCTGCATGATGACCAGGGTAGTCTTAAATCTGTGCTGGAAAAAGTTGTTTGTATCTCCTCCTTCGAAGAAAGAAGCTCACAGGTCACACGGAGAAACAGCAGGTTCTATCTAATGTACATATACCACATGTACTGTGGTTTTTAGAAAATAACTGGTAAATTTTCCAGCCTAACGCATGCTACTTTTGCTTTAAAAACTATAATCTCCCTTCTGACATAGTTACTAGTCAGTCTCAGGAAGGGGTTAACTGTAGAACCAATAGTGTTATAGCCTTGGACACCTAAACAAGAGATGACCACAGCGTGCAATCATGTTTTTAAAGATACTGTCATTCCATTTTATATTAGAAATAGTTTTGTGATCTGTTGGGAGCTTTGAAATTTTTCCTTATTTTCTCTTTATCTGTTCTGGTTGATCTTAGCTATTACCTTTTGTTTGACAGGATAAAGTTGCTTGCAAGAGTAAAATACTTCTGCTTGTATTTAACTTTCTAAAACCATGTTCTTAAGAAATAGCTGCTTTACCTCTGTAGCTACATATAAACCACTTAAATTAGCTCCCTAATTTAGATTTATAGTATAATGTAAGGAGCTTGTGTGCATTCAGACAAGCTGATAAAATATTAAGTTCTTAAAATAATTAAGTCAACCACATAGAAAACACAGAGGTTCCCAGACTTTTGCATCAAAAACTCTGGTGGTATTTTATAATGGTGTTTATTGTTAGATGGTGGAGGGTTTTTTTGTTTAAGATCATCAAGACTATGTGTTCACTCTGTAAATAACTGTGGATGCTTGTTTGGGTTTTTTCCGTATGAACAAATCTCTTTTCCAGACTTTATCATGCTTCAGATATTCCAATAAAGCATTGAAGGGCCTAGCTTCCAAATTCATTAGTGGGGACTTGTTAACTCATTAACTTGTTAACTCATAATTGGTCTGTGCCTGTAATGAGTATTTAAATGCTTCTCTTGCACTTGCAACTTAATTAAATTTCTGGAACTCTTACTTTGGAAAATACGTTTGTTAAATATAAACATTATGTGCTTTCTTATATACTTACTGCATGTAACCTCACTCTTTGTAATATGTGTATATTTGTCCTTCTCTAGTTTTACTTCTTTGGCAGATGAATGGCTTTTCAGCATAGTCCAGATTCCATCCTCATTTTTGTCTCTCTTCACTTCTACTTGCATATGGCCAGGATGTACATCACTTTTCAGATGTAACACCACCTTTTAAATCCAGGCTCCCTTTTGCCACATGGCTAGTCTGACAAGCTACCTTTGTTCTTGTGTGTTGTATGGTGTCAGACTGGTAGATAACAGGCAATAACATTGAAGACCAAAATTAGTGCTTGCTGTTTGTCTGGTAATCCATATCTCACGAGCAAAGACAGTTTTCTGGAACACATCATATCATTTTCCTTAAACAGAGTTTGAAGGAAATGTGCCTTATAATACAAAATAGAGTTAACGGTTTAGTATACTGTGCAACTTTTTTGTTCACATTATTAGATGTACTGTAGGCCTGTTCATCCTGCAGGGTGATTTTTTTTTTTTTTTTCCTCTTATCTGGGTTTTAACTCTTCCCATGTCCCTGCCATAGTTACCTTCATGTAAAAATTCTTTCACCTCTGTTAACACTTCCTTTGAATCTTGCTTGCCTGTAGGTGAGATAGAAGAGAGTATTTTTTTGTTTACTTCAGTTTTTTTAAAAGATAGTTCGTTTCTCTGAAGATATTGTTAAAGCCCAGGTAGGGAAGTTTTGATAGTTCTCCAGTGTTATCTGTAGCACTAGCCTTTTCTATTCAGTTTTCACTTAACATACACTTCAGAAGCTGCCTACTCTTTTGTACAGTCCCATTCAGCACTTGTTCCTTTACTCTGTGTGTGTCTTGACTCAGTGCTATGGTACTTGGTTTAGATTAAACAAGCTACCTCAGAATGCATCATCTTGGTGTATTTGTTGTGGGAGTGACTTCTGATTAACCTTTAGGCTAAGTACAGTAAAGATACAAATTTTTTTGAGTTACCTAAAGCCAGTACTTGAACAGTAATGTGTCTGAAAAGCTCTGTTGAAATAAGTATCAAGTAGACAGCTAAGAACCTTAGAAATAGAAAGATTATTTTAAAAAACCAAAACCCAACCAAAACAGGCAAGCAAAACTTGTTTGCTGGTTTAAACTGCTTTTGCAACAAGGATTTTAAATGGTCATCACCACTGTCCCATACATGGTAAGTTTTCTAGCACCATTCTCATTTTTGTCTGAGGACATCTTGACAGTTCAGTGGCAAAGGAGCAATTAGAAGGGTGCAGGCACAATTCTGAACTGATCCAGGAGCAGCATGACTGGCTGCTGTATGTCCTGGAGTATAATGTGGCAATTGTTCTGCCAAAAGGTTGGGGGAGAGGAAATGGCACAGTGTTGGCTGCCAATTTAATAGCTGCTATAGTTATAGCAGCAATACGAATGGAGGGGTTTCTTGTTTAGGCAGTAATCAGTAAAACTTTTAATATGAAGGATAGTAAGTGTTGGTTTCTCTGATCTTGAACGCTCTATCTTACTTTACATGTGTTACCAGGTTGAAATACCAGCAGAGAAGGAAAAAAAGTTCGATATGTAGCGGACATGTCAGCTTTTCTATTAAAAAAAACCCCAAATTAAAAAATGGGACTACAGGTAAAATATGAGTGCATATTTCAGCATGTAATGTTCTCCTGGTGTCTTTGTCATATCAATAGATGAAGTTGTATTACTATTAGAAGCAAGCGTTACCTACACAACATGGATTATAGAAGTCAGCAATTCTGTTAAGTGCAAACAGTCCCCTTGGAACTAGCCCCCAAATCTGCTCTCTTTTCAAGGTGGGGATCTGTGGTTGGTTAACATCCTCAACAGGATTTCTTACACTGACATGACACTTTAACCTACGTTTTTGTAGGCTAGTTGGACCTTACATAGCAAGACTCTTGTATTCCTTCCTTATCATGCTCCTCTAGAGTATCAAGAACATTTTGTGCATTGGCAGCATCCTTGGTATAGTATGGCTATAAAGTAGAGCCTCAGCGCTGTTAAGTGTACTCTGAGCTCTAAAGTTTCCTTAGATGTACCTGATAAGGATGAACACATTTTCCCAGAAATATGATGAAGCATTTCCTGTCGTGGCTCAATTCTAATGAGTTCCTAAAACACTCTTATTATTATCTAATTGTAATTCTTCCATCTCTTTCTTGCTGCTTCTTTTAGAACAACTTTAGTGCGTCTGTTTTATAAAAGGTATATATTGAAAGAAAATTAAAATAAACCAAAGTTTCACTGGGAGGGATATAATTGGAAAGGAAAGAATACAGGGAAATTAGCAGGAAGCAGATTTCATAAAACTTCCAACGCAGAGCAGTTGCACGTGAGCAAAAGGAAATGGGACCTTGCACTTTGAAGCAAGGACAGGCAGTATCCCCTGTAGATTCATGTTGAAAACCATAAATTCAGCAGAAGAATGATCAAAATGATTTTATTAGCTCAACCCAAAGTTGAATAGGGCTGTAGTCTGAAGATCCAGTCTTGTCTTTTAAAAAAAACTTTAACTCGGTTTATGCAATTATTACAATTGTATGTAATTTTGAAAGTTTGGCTAGAGATGGAGATTTTGTGTGCTGCTTTCTTTCTGAAGCTGTCCTCTACTAAGAGAACTGCTTCGAAACCAGCACTTGTCAGAGGTAATGGTGATAGTGTGTGTGTGTGTGTGTATATATATATATTAGAGTGTGTATGTGTGAGTATACATATATGTACTCAAACCTTTTTTGTAGCATAATTCTCTGATGCTTAGTTATCATACATAAGTAGTTGTAGAGTATCATATGTTATTGGGAGTAGGGAAGATGCAGACAGATGGATAAATTGTCTTTGAAATACTGAGCAGACTGTGGGTTGTGAGGTCTGGGATATTTCAAGAGCCTCTGTGAAAAAGCTGCCATAAAAGCAACAGTGGAGTGAATGGAACAGTAGAAAATCATCTTTAAAGCTTTGGGATTAGATTAACTTGGAAACAGTAGTAGTATTTAATTCTTGGAGAGCAAAGACTATGGAGGCTATATTGTTCTGCATTTTTGATCATTGCCTGAAGTGGCCCATCTCTATAGAGGAGAATATAAATGTTCAACACTATTTTTGTTTGACATACATTAGTTAGTAAATTATTATGTGCAGTTGCTACTGTTTGAGAAGTGTGTATGTAGTTGTTTGTATTCTCCTTTCCACCATTTAAATTGGAGAGGTTGCATATATGGATCCCGGGACAATTTTTCTTTAGATGTGGTTTATTTTAGGTATACAATAATGCTACACTTGGGAAGACCAGAAAAATAGATAAGGTATTGAGGGCAAATAGCAGGTATTTATACCTGGTAAAATAGCTACCATGCTGCCATTGACTGTTTTACTGTGCATGTTCAACACAGCAGAATGTTCTGTATCTGATGTCTGTACACATCAGTCCAGTGTCATTTATCATGTGTGTTTATAACACACTGTATTAAATCACATAAATTCTTCAGCATATAAATTTTCACAGTTTTGTACCATCTAGTTTGCCTGTGTGTATAAATAGATTTCTTACAAATGGAACAATGGAGAAATTAGGGGAAACCATTCCAAATTAGAAGGAATGATGTGCATTTGATATGGAAGCAATATACAAGAACATTGTCAGTACGGTAGTTAGGTCCTACATGCTAAGCTGTCTGCCTGATTGATTAGTGTAGTTTACTAAGAGTTGTCCTTCAGCTTCTGTTTGTGTCTACATACTCTCTTTTGCCTTACATTTTTGGAACCATGCAAATTTCATTCTGTTTATATACCATGTTCAGTACTGAAGTGAGTTATCACTTCTGAAGAGATGCACAGAAATAAAGACTAGTATCTACAACTTCCAAGTAAATCTAAACTTCTTCCTTTGATACTTTTTTCATATTTATAAAATAAATTTATTATACATTTTTTTCTATTGAGCACAATATATTTTGAGTTTCAGGTTCCCAAAGTATGTGTGTGTATCAATGATATAAAATCTGTTAAGAATGCCTAACGTGAATGTAAATGTGTCACTGGCATTCACCACAACTGGTATTCATCAGAACCTAAGTGTCTTTTGCAGACATATGCACAATTGCTTAACTTCTGATGGTACATGCTACCTTGCATATATATTCTCCAGCAAAGAGCCATCCAGGTGATAAAGGGGATGGAACGTGTAATATGTGAAGAGACACTGAGAGAAATGGGGTTTTTTTGGCTTTGAGAAGGTTAAGGGGAGATGAACTGCTGTCTTGAACTACCTGATGGATACGTACAGAGAAGATGAAGGTAGATGCCTCCTGGATGTGCAGTGATAGCACAAGAGGTAATGAATGCAAGTTGCAGTAATAAGAAATGTGAGGGGGTGGGGAGTATTGGTTGGTTGGTGTCGTGGTTTAACCCCAGCCAGCAACTAAGCACCACGCAGCCGCTCACTCACTCCCTCCCCACCCAGTGGGATGGGGGAGAAAATTGGGAAAAGAAGTAAAACTTGTGGGTTGAGATAAGAACGGTTTAATAGAACAGAGAAGAAGAAACTAATAATGATAATGATAACACTAATAAAATGACAACAGCAATAATAAAAGGATTGGAATGTACAAATGATGCACAATGCAATTGCTCACCACCCGCTGATCCACACCCAGTTAGTCCCTAGGCGGCGCTTCCCCGCCCCCACTGCTCCCAGTTCCTAAACTAGATGGGACGTCCCATGGTATGGAATACACCGTTGGCCAGTTTGGGTCAGGTGCCCTGGCTGTGTCCTGTGCCAAACTCCTTGTGCCCCTCCAGCTTTCTCGCTGGCTGGGCTTGAGAAGCTGAAAAATCCTTGACTTTAGACTAAACACTACTGAGCAACAACTGAAAACTTCAGTGTGTTATCAACATTCTTCTCATACTGAATCCAAAACATAGCACTGTACCAGCTACTAGGAAGACAATTAACTCTATCCCAGCTGAAACCAGGTCAGTTGGTTTGTTTGTTTACAGTGAAAGCAATCATACATCAGAACAGGTTGCCCAGAGAGATTCTAGGATCTCTCTTTTGGAAAATATTCAGAACTCAGCTGGGCAAGACTCGCTGAGTAACCTGCTCTAAGTTGGTCATGCTTTGAGCAACAAGATGGACCAGACAGATAACCTCCTGAGGCCCCTTCAAACCTAAATAATTCTGTGAACCTGGGATTAGTTCTAAAATTGGCCTATTTGACTGTTGGTATATAACTCCATTAAAGCCTATAGGTCAGAGAGAATGGTTCTACTTTTCATAGATCACTGCTTAGAGCACTCAGTCAAAACCTAAACAGAAATGCATGTGTCTCTCTAGTATGAGTGCCCTTATCACCAAGCTAGACAGTCATGCTAGCTCATCTCTCTTGCTCAAATTAATATACAATTAAGTCTTGCAATCAAATGAGCAAGTTTCAACGTAATGACTGAGAGCATCCTTTCCTCACTAGCATTTCCAGTCATTTGGCTAGTCTTTTTAGACTTTAGAGGTGCTGATCAGATCCCTGTAGGCAGAGAACTCGAATAAGCCTTATCTCTTGAATGAGCATCCCTATTATGAACTATTAAATAATTTTTTTTTTCCTGTCATACCTCTTGTTTTGATAGAAGTACCTTGATCTAGGAGAGGTTTAAAAATGGTGATTCTAGGCTTGTGTGCATTGATGTGCTCTCAGGCATCTTAGAATTGAGTAGCAATGCCATAAAGAAGGTTGTGCTGGAGACTTATGGCAATTTTTTGCTTTAGCTTTAGTAGCTTACTGCCTAGGATGCAGACCTTCATGAAACTCAGTCTAAGGCATCTGGCCCTCCTCTGTAGTGCATGGAGAACCATAGACTGACTTTTTTTTTTTTTTTTTTTTTAATCCCGCTATCAGTGTTGGCCTTGAGTATTTTACAGTATAAATTGGACAAAGAAAAATTAAAAAATCGCAGCAAAAGACAGCTTAAAATAAGTTACACATGTAGAATATATCTTTTATGTCCAAATTCTTTAGAAGAAAGGTTGAAGAAAGGCATTCAGGAATGAGTTCAGGAATGGACTCTGGAGACACAGATTTGAAGGCTAGCATGTTTTTAAGTGTTTGCTAACAGGAATACTGGTGGTACTTATTTACATGAAAAATTTCAAAATACAGACTACGGTAGACACCTAATGCCACTCTTCTACTTTCTCTATTCTTCTCCACTAATAAGAGCATCTGTCTTTCTAGCTGCTGTAGGTTAGATGCAAAAAGGGACATGGGTATTGCTGTTGAATGTTGCAGTGCCTAGGAGGTAGGTGCCCTGCCTGCAGGAATGGAAAGTTAAACTAAAGCCTAGGCTGGAGCCACTGCATACCTGGGATGGTGGTAATACATCACTTGGCATTCCCAGTGGTACTATCTGAGGGGTTACTTTCCCCTCCTGGATTTACCTTCATACTCTTTCACACTGTCTTAGGAGAATAGGTGCAAGCCTTGGATTTTAAGGGTAGCAAAAACTTCTTATCCTTTGGATCCATCGCTTAAGCAAATTGGTGTAGTTCCAGTTTTGCTGTGTTTCATTACTTACATGGTAAATGTCATAGGGGGCTTGCTCAAAGGTGAACTTATTATTAATGTGGGCAAAAAACTGTGTCTCATCAGTATAAAATTAGTGAGAGAGTGTATTGGTGGATGAGAGGGAGCAGTGAAATGGGATTTAGCAGAGAATGACATGTATTGGGTCAGGAGGAAGACGACAATAACAAGTTGATGGCTCTGATTTTTTTTCAGCTATATTTTGAATGCATTGAAAGGATCCCCAGAATAGTAATAGTGAGTCAATGATGAAAATTATTCTTATTGTAAATGTAAAGAGCAAGTGAAGAAAAAGCACTGCAGTGAAGCCAGAAGATTTTTTTTTTTTGAGTGTAGATTTTATTTTTAACGTTTTTTGGTTTAGGAAGGGCGCTCTATCAAGAGATTACCATTGAAGGCATTTAACTCGCATTATGGCAGTAAATTTTCAAGACTGGAAAAGAGTGAGATGCTGCAATGGGAAATTGTAGCAAAGATGGTCAGAAACATGAATAGCTCTTAGTATTTTTTTTTTCCAAACTTTTATAATCTTTTTGCCTTTTAATACACATTTAAGAGTCTGTGTACACTTGTCTGTTTATCAACAGAGTAGATGTAGCTAAAGTGTATGTGCTAAATGCATATTAATATTGTTTTCCTCTTTCTATGTTTTGTGTTTTGGCAACATCTTCCATTTGAGAATTTTTGCTAATATCAAAATTGACTTGTATTTCACAGTATTCATGTATTTATCCAGTCTGTAAGTAATTGAGGAATTGAGGCAGATAGTCTGTAGCAGGATATTTACAGTTTACGTTTCATAGAGCTAAACAAAGCTGTGCTTATATTATAAACTACAAAGATGTGTTTATACTTTGCAGTGCATAATTCTAAAATACAGTAGTCTCACCAGGTGTCACTACAGTGAAAAATTTGCCAGCATTTCAGCAATTACAAAAATATTTCTTCTGTTCTATTTTTCTGTTTTGAGTTATCTTAGCCTGAGGTGGGCATAGAGGTTGCTAGTTCATGCTAAAGTCTGCTACTTTCCAGTCTGGAAAAAAAAAAGTAAGTTGAGACATCAGGGTTCTTCAGAATACTAAGAGCAGTTCCATCTTCAGGGAGTTGGGATGCTTTTCTATTTTTCTTTTTGTGATCCAAAGTACAAAAATTAAAAGACCCAGACATTTCATCCGTACACATAAGATCATTGGTATTACGTATTTGTTCTATTTAGAAAGCTCAGAATCTGCTATTGAGATATTTTGAAAAGAGGAACAACACTTAATAATAAATAGTGTACAAACTTTGTAGTGCTAAGACTGCACTTTGATATGCTACTAAGACTATGTCTACAGCTGGCAGGCAGTAAACAATAACTGAATGCTTGTGAGATTTTTTTTTTCTTAAATCTTTAATAAGCTTTTACTTAAAGCAAGGAGGGTCAATTAGCATCCCTCATTTTATTGCTGAAATTCAGGAAACTGTTTCAGGGGCAAGATAAACAGATGACCCACTCATACCTTATAAAAGAATTTGTTTTAAAAAATGCTTATACTGTTTTTTTGTTACATTTATTTTGCTAAGACAAAAGGACAAATAAACTAATTTCTTCTCATCCAGAGCCCACTGAAATCAATGGAAATCTTGACACTAACTTCTACATCATACGTTAGTCGTGATGTTGAAGTTTAGAAAAGCCTCTTACAGGAATTCTTATAATCGTCACTGATTTGCTTAAATGCTAATAATCACCTTGAAAGGTCCTGTCTGTCTAGAGAGAACCGCCTCAACCGGTCCGAGTCAGTATGTACATATTTAAAGGAAATGATTGTACTTCCTGCAGATTAGAAACTAAACATAGATTCAGAGATGTAGCAGCCAAAAGTGTGGGAGATGACAGAAAGCTCCTTCCTTCCATCCCTCTGCCTGTCAGCTTAACTCCTTATGGAGTTAGAGTATTCCTGCCATAACCCTTTGACTCGAGTGCTCCTGTATGTTTTGGGATGGGTATGATTGAACAATTATGAGCTTGATTCTTTCTTTTCGTTTCTGGCTGCAGCTACAAAACCTGTTCTGTTGCCTTTCTTCCCTTAATGAAGGAAGCAGGATCTATACGGATCCCTGTTGCTTTATTGGCTCATGTTAGCAGCTGATACGAAAAGGGATTATAGTCTCTGAAAGGAATTGACAATCATAGAAAGAAGTGTTAGGAAAGCCAAAAGAAAACAAAAACATTAGCCGACAACTTACTGCTGAACTGGAAGCATTTGCAGTAAATGTATTTTAACTGTCTTTGAGGATTAAAAAAAAGGCAAAAAAAAAAAAAAGCCTAACAGCATAGTGAGAATGTATTTACAGCAAACATTTCTTGGCCTGGTTCCTCAGCTGTCATGGTTATGACTGTGCAGCTACTGCTGCTGTGGGAACAGGCTGTGTGTTTTCTTTGCTGTGCTTCCAGTAGTCTCATCTCTTGCCCAGATTACACAGGTATGCATGTGTCCGCCCTCCTTTGCATGAAACAAAACAAATGCAAAACATGCAACTGTTTTGCTGGGTTTGTTGACTAGACGGGAGGCAATGGCAGAGAGCTCGTGGTGTTTCAAAATGGCTGCACTGGGGCTAGAACTGATTTTTTTTCCCCCTCCTTTTTTTTTTTCCTTTTTTCCCCCTGAGCTTTTAAAGGAAACTGTGCTGACGTTTAAGGTTTCTCTGCAACAAGTTCAGAACTTTGTGCCTAAATGGCATGCAGCTTCATTCTTGGAAAGAGGTGGTGATTTAAGCATGTTCTTAAGTGTTTGCTAAACAAGAATACTGGTGGTAGAGGAAGTAGGAAAGGAGATGGCACTATTTGTTTTCTAAATTAAGTTTCCATTATTTACGTGAGGCGTTTCAAAAAATAGTAGACACCTAATGCCACTCTTCTACTTTCTCTATTCTTCTCCACTAATAAGAGCATCTGTCTTTCTAGCTGCTGTAGGTTAGATGCAAAAAGGGACATGGTATTGCTGTGTTGAATGTTGCAGTGCCTAAGAGGTAGGTGCCCTGCCTGCAGGAATGGAAAGTTAAACTAAAGCCTAGGCTGGAGCCACTGCATACCTGGGATGGTGGTAATACATCACTTGGCATTCCCAGTGGTACTATCTGAGGGGTTACTTTCCCCTCCTGGATTTACCTTCATACTCTGTGGCAGTGCCTTAGCAGAATAGGTGCAGTATCTTGGAGTGCTGAAGTTAAGAGCTTGGTGTGGAGTAAGTGGAAATTAATGGTGTAAGTCATAGGTTCACTGGCTGGAAATGAACAATACTGAAGGTGTTGAGCGAGAAGGCTATTAGGAAAAAGCCTATGGGATGTGTGTCACTTTCTGTCTCTGTCCTGGATTTCAGCACATAATTGTAGCCTGTGTTGGACAGTTCTGTGGAGCAGAGATTTAGAGCCAAAATTGTGTATCTTCTGTTAGGTGCCAAGACCTTTCCTTTGGTTTAGCTTCACAAACTCATTCTCTGTTCATAATAAAAGCCTGGGAAGTTTCCATAACTATTCAGGCAGGACATGGAAGCTGCAAGTTCAGCTCCTTTCTTAGTTTAGCATTTAAGCCCGTTTTTCCTGCTACCCAGGAGAGTGCTCCGAAATCACATACAGCAGTCAAAACCTTCTGCTTTACAGCTAGGGATGCAAGATTCCTGGGGCCAGGACTAGACGTGTGAGCAGGGAGTGTGACCAGTGCTATGCAGCAAATTCAGTTAATCCGAAGTTTCAGCTTTCCAGGTGAATACCTCAGCTACTGGCCTCATATAGGGTCCTGGTTGCTTCTATGGCTTTTGCATTCTTGGTTGTACAGTGGCCCAGGTAAATGCCACCTGCCTGAGAACCTGAAACTTACATCTTCCAGTTCATAGATAGGTTCTGTCATATGTCTAATTAAGATATTAAACAGCCACAATTATAACAGCAGAACCACGGGCTTTGGTTGGTTTAGGGTTTTTTTTGTTGTATTTTTAGAGCATTGGGCCTGTAAGACTTGCTCTTTTCTCACAAATGTGTGTATAATTAATGGATCCTAAATGGGCTTCTGGTTGAAACTTGGTGCTCAATGGAGATTTTGGTATTTCCCTTCCTGAGTAGTCAAGATCTTTGAGGGAATTTTTAGGGATGCTTCTGAATGCATAGGTGGAGCTCACCAAAGCTGCTTTTTAGGCATGTTTTTTTCCATTTTTCAGCATTTCTTTTTCATCTTTTTGATCAAAACAAAATTGAAACCTCCCCACCCTGAACATTGATACATTGTTTAGCATTACACACTAATTTTACTTAGTAAATAAACTATGAATATAACTATATAAAAAGCTCTTTAAAATTAATATTGAATTAATAGATGTTAAACTGATTGCACAGATGTGGTGGTTTTTTTTTTTTTAATAATCCAGCTTGCATTCTGACCATTGGAAGCTGACAGGCTGATCTTCCACTCACACCATCCTCCCATATCTCTTTTGCTCCCAGAAAATAACTGCAGATATCCAAGAACAGCAGCAGTTTTTGTAGCAGTATTCTTTGTAGGAAGTGATTATTTCTCACATACCAAGTGATTGACACAAATGTTAAGTAATTGTGCTTAAGGTACCAGAAATTAGTGTCTCTGTGTTGTGTCCTGCCCCCCC
>NW_010972853.1:9133138-9212509 GCF_000737465.1 Haliaeetus leucocephalus
CCCCCCAAGAAAAACCCACTTTTCTGTACTATTTATCAAGCTGTGGTAGATGTTTTAGATGTTTCTCCTCTTAACAGTGTTTTGCTCCATCAACAGTATCTTTTAAAAGAAGGAATATGTTCTCCCAGCAGAATGATGCCTTTAGAATACAGCTTTTTTGTTATGCAACTAAAGTGGGTGCCCATTTTAAGTACTTTTTCTGCTAGATATAAACAGTTTCTTCTGTATAAAAACCATTAACTAAGAACTGGAGCTAAACAAAAATCTGGGAAGCAAATGAAAATATGAAGACTGTTCCTTGCTTGGCAGTAATCACTGAATGTCCCTGAAACTCATGGTGTCGGCACCTTCAGCAAATTATTTTAATTAGGTTTAGAATACAAGTAACACTTTTAATTTATTGTTGCAGATTCATAACTGAGGGCACTGGTGAATGCAAAAGCATGGTTCTGTGGGCACAGCAATTATTTTGGCAATCTATATGCGATGCTTTCACAGATTATCGGTTGCCTAATTCATAGTAAATGCTTTTACTACTCTAGGAATAAGACATTCAGCACATCTTTAAACTGTGGGAATGTTACGTATTCAACTGCAAAATCTGTACAATATTAAAATCGTATTTATTTTCATTTCTACATTGTCTGTGTCTTTAATGAACTTTCTGTGTTGCACTCTTCATAAGGACAACCTATATGCAGTTGTTCTTTTTCCTTTCTGACCTAAAGGCGGCTCTTTTAACAGAGAACGTATACCAACCTCACAGTCCCATGGTGAAGAATCCCAGCAAGTCACTGATCTGCTTTGCTTGCTCTTGCACATGCTCTAGCTTACATTCTTTTTTCACACTCTCTCATCCTCTTGAGTCTTCCTGTGGAGTTGAAAGGTTCTGTATTTTGTGTAGCCTTGTTGCAACTTCTTGTTGGGAGTATTGATTGTTGTGCTCTGAGGTAATTCAAGCAGACTCTCCAATGCTGGTTTCATTAGGAAGGGTAGACTATTTTGAATTCAGTGACTGGAGAGGATGTGCTTGTGAATTTTAAGTACGGAAAGTTTGGAGGATGTATTATTGTCCATATGTGTGAAAAACAGGTTATTTAAAAAAAAAAAAAAATTTTAATATTGAAATTTAATGTTTCACCCCAAGGCTACTTACTCTGAAATCTGATAACATCTCACCAAGCAAAAACCCAAGTCCTATATTGAGATTTACTGTCTTTCGGCCGTGGTTCAGTGTCTACATCTAATTGATTCTATTCCAGTTTTTATATTGCACAATTTATGGTAATATTGGAGGGTTTTCTTCAGCAACATTTTAAGTGACTTGAATAACATCTGTCATGTTACTTTTTTCTGTAATCCTTTTTCTGAAGGCCTTAGACTGGCCTCTGTAGAAGTTCCCTTTTCTGTACAAAAAGTGTTGTATGTTGTACTTAAGAAACTGAATTTTCTGACCTTTTTAATCTAATGCTTTTTAGTTTAAGCGCTAATTTAAAATCAGTGTCTTGATGATGGGCGTGAAATGATGCATTTATTAGTTTGTTGGTAGCCCAATAAGGAATTGATTAAGGAAGTTAAATAACTTGTGAAGAGAATTAGGAACATTGCTTTCTGTTGCATAGTTTCAGCATTCAGTCTTAAACTATATATCAGCTTTTAACATCATGACAAAAATAGAGGCTAAAATACGTATGGGGAGTGGGCTTAATAAGCTTCTCCCTTTTGATATTTGTCATCAACACTTGCAATGTTTCCTTCTGTTATTATTGTAGGGAAAATCTGAATTAGGCAGCATATATAAATTGTATGAGCTTAAACTGGGTCCTGATAATACTGCCTTAAAAATGTTTTGTTGGCTTTGGGTTTGATAGCTAAATAATGCTTTTGCCTTTGTGTATTAGTCGGGAGAGCTCAAAGAGAATCTATAGTTTAGATGATGTGCTTAACATAGCTGCATCAACCTGGTGATTAGTTTAATTAGATGACGTGATGCTAGCCCACTTTATTCTGATTTGTTTACCTTTATATTACTTTATTTTTGTGCTTACTTTTATTGTTAAAAGACATAGGAATAGAAAGTTGCATCGTTCTGTATTTCTTTTCCAGATGTTGTTATTCAGCAGCTGAACTACACACAGTTCTGTATTATAGAACAAGAAAAAAAGGATGGTGTGTTTCGAAGAAAAGTTTCTGCAAATTATGTAGTGCAGACTGTTTGTGGGTCAAGGGTAGAGAGCAGCAGATCAACGATCAATCTCAAGACTGACTGCATAATAAAAGTTTGCTTCTCAAACTGTTGTCTTTTAGAGAGTAAGTGCTTTGAATCCCTGAGAAATGGGAATCTCAGCTCACAAGAACTCTTTGTAGTAACAACTTGAACCTAGTGGAAGAGTCTTTTAGACATGGTAGTGCTGATACAGTCTCCATCAGTTGTGCTGGGAATGCACAGAAATATTCCTTTTCAGTCATCCCCCGAGATTGTCCCCAGAGTCTTGTGGATGTGCCCCACAGCTGCCTGCTGTCTTCCCTTCAGGCTGACATGATGTTGACTGGGCTTTCTGAAGGGGAGTAGGAACCCAGTCTTGAGTGCTTTCCCTCTGTCTCCTAGAACACCCCGTAGAGAATAACCTCTTTATTGTAGTCTTCTGGGAGTTGTTTAGCTTTGTAGGTTATATAAATGAAGGTGACAGAAACTCCAGGCTACTACATTTGCCTTCAGTTCTTAACATTATTAAAAGCCACCAGGGAGGAGGAGGCCAGTTTCTGTTTTGGTTGTTGAATTGAACAGGACCCTGGCTTTCTTCCTAGGCACTTATTTCTAAAAGTTACTTTTAGTCTCTATTGAGAAAGAATAGGAGAATTTCCTTCTTTTTGTGGAAATCTTTGGAGCAAACTGTTCTTATGCTTCACCTCAATTTTGCTCTGAACTTTGCAGAACAGGCTGCTCAGAAATACTTTAGAGGGAGTTTGAACCTTTGCAGTGCATCTGTTTTTTATGGTGTTAGATTGCAAGGCTTTGAGATTGCTTAAGCATCAGAGGACAAGTCAAAGGGGCAGTTGTCTTTGTTCAGAAAGTGTCAAGTTGTATTAAGCACTATGGAATATCCTGCTATGGTTTAAGTAGTTACTTCACTACCAGAGAGCAAGTTTCCATAGGGACTAAAAATCTTCTGGTTTATGTCTGGGGAATGTCTCCTTTATCAAATATTTGTGAAAATAAGTATTATTTTTTTTTTACATTAAAGTGCCATGTTTCATTATACTATTCCTAAATTATCTGTTTTCTTACATCATGAAACTACTTATTTGTTCCTAATGTCTATGTATGTTTAAGCAGAATCTTTAAGTAACTTTTCAAGGAAATCTTTTTAAATATTTGTTTATTTTGCACTAAAAGATGTAAATATATGTGAACAGTTATATATATATAGATAATCATTGAACAACAGCATTTCTTACCTTTATTTTGTTCAGCTGTTTGCCTGTGTTAAATCATTTATATACACAACAAAGTAGTTAGGAGGAGGGGGGACCTGGCAGGAATAGACCTTAAGCTGCCTGCAATGTAGCTCTTGGTACTTCTCTGATACTGGTGTTCAGAGTTTAGTTGGCTGCTGCCAAGTCTGCACCTGCAGTGCTGCTTGATTGAAACTCTGCATGTATTCTTCTTAATAAGAAGAAATAAATAATATCTCCTGTTATTTACCAAACACCAGGATTACTTCAAAACCACAAGTAGCAATCCTTCTGTGCTAATATTCTGTCATTTCTGCCTTGTGCACAGAGGATGCTCAGGCTTCATTCCTCAGCAGAAATGCCATCTGTATCTCTATGTTCTACCTTGGGTTTAACTTGCTATTTGGAACCCTTACTCAAAATGTGTATCTGGTATTTTGATTATGAATTGTCACATAAACAGAGTGATTGATTAAAGTAATTTACATAGAAGCATTCGTGGTGTTTGAGCAAGCGAAAATACACAGAAGCACATGGCACTTAATTACATTGCTTAACAATAAATGTCAAGTTAAACCTTTTAAAAAAAAGATGAATGCTATACTTAAGGAAAGTGCAATTACATTTCTATGGTTTGAAATGTTTTACACACTGTATATATTAGAGGGGCAAAGATATTAACACTTTTGTACATGCAAAGGTGCTGACAGATTTCAGATGCTACAAGGCAGGCTTTTGTAACTGCTGTCCGCTTATTGCTTGCAAAGGGAACTCGTTTACTGTAATGTGCTGTTAATCTGAGCTCATTTACTTGTATGCAGCCACATTTGCATACAGACACACTCTCAGAACTGATTGAGAACATGAGGACTAGTGGTCCTGATTTGGTAAATTGTTGCATATAAACAGGATTTGCATTCAAATTAGTGTTTTATATCACAGCCTGATTATACGTCCCATTTTAATAATGTTGAACGAATAGCAATAGTGGATTTCAGAAAGCCACTCCTCTGATTATATGTTCCAGTTCTAAATTTAATTTAAAAAGTCTTTCCCCCCTTTTTTTCCTCCTTTGCTGAAATTTAGTAACAGACCTGGAATTTATTCTCCCATTAAATAATACGTACACTTCTATAACAAATTGTTATACCTTCCAAATTACATTCAATAATTTGTTTAATAAAAGACTGTCATATTGCTTTTGTGTTCCTGTGGGAGGGTAATGGAGGAGCAACTGAACTCCACGGTGTTCATCATCTACTTCTTGCAGAGTAGAAGAGAGTAAGAGGGAGTCTACAGAGCGAAATGGGATGAGGTGCAGAGTTCCCCACCCCAAGTCTGAGCAAATCCATGTGTCTAGACGACACTGCTCGCTATTGGGTAAAAACACTAGCTCAATTCTTTTCAGCAACTATAGCTATGTCATTGTGGTGCAGCTCTCCATTCTCACCCCGAATTACAAATGAAGAAGAAGAGAATAAAATTGTGAGGATAACTATTTGACTACGTCCAGAATAAACAAGGTTAATTTTAATGAGGAGCAGTTTTCCAGACTAGTTTGCCATCTGACTTTCTCCAGTTCAGCGCCACAGCAGTGGCATAACTGAGAGGTGTGTGCAGGGTAGTTCTCGCATATGGACATCTTCACTGTTGCCTCTTCTGAACTGGTGTGACAAAAGCCTGTCTTCCTCCTACTCTGCACAGCAGCAACAGATCCTCTCCACTGCTGCTGGGATGGTCTAGCTTCTCCATTTTTCTGTGCTCAGATTTATAAGTATTATAATGGAGCAGAATTCATTTGATAAAGACAGCTAATTTCTTTTTTTTCAATCCATGAATTTAAAGAAAATACATGAAATAAGATGGTTTCAGTGCCATAAATTGTTATAATTTAATTGCACCATGTATTAACAGAGTATTTTTTCCTGTTGCCTAGCAATGAGATTAACCATGAGATTCACCATGTGCTTAAGATTCCATTATTAACTTCTGTTTTCAGAGGTTTATAACTTTAATAAAAATGATTACTCATAGGACAATCCAGAAAGTGCATGTTGTGGAAGTTCTTTTTGTTGTTACGGAGTCACTTACTAAGGAAGCTTGAGGCAGAAAGCTCTGGTGCTCTCTGATTTCTGTACCCATTCTCCCATGCTACTATATGTGGTAAATTTTGAAACTAACTTCTCGAGCAACAATTGTTTTGTGTGTTTTTGAAGCAGTAAGCTATTTATAAAACTGTTCTTTTACTTTAAAGCTTCTACATGGAGACGTTTTTACCAAGGCAGCTATCTCTGCTTAGAAGAGCAGCAACTGCTTTGTGCTTCCCCACAAAACTGAAAGCCTAGGAAAGGGTTTGAGCACTGGCATTTGAGGTCTTCTCTGTTAGTGTTCCACATAGTAGTGGAGCAGGTCTAGACCTTTTCTTTGGGGAA
Organism: Haliaeetus leucocephalus; assembly: GCF_000737465.1. Classification (NCBI taxonomy): domain Eukaryota; kingdom Metazoa; phylum Chordata; class Aves; order Accipitriformes; family Accipitridae; genus Haliaeetus; species Haliaeetus leucocephalus. Next base: position 9,139,027 of record NW_010972853.1, read on the forward strand.
CTGTAATGTTTGCTAGGTAGAAGGATCATCACATGGAGCTTCATGAAAGAGACTAGTGCTTGAAGAGGTTGGAGGAGCAGAACCTCTGGTAAGAGTGAAAAGTAAAGCTATAGGTCAAACCCAGAAAGTTGCCTTGTTCCACAAAAGCTAGTTTAAAGTTAGGGACAGCAAGTATATGCAAAACCAGACAGCTTTTAGCTGTGGGAAAGAAAAAACCAGTTACCTCTGATAAGGGTGCAGTTTGGATTGTCTTGTACTACTCCATGAGGCAGCGCTGTACCTAAAAGGACTTGACTTTGAGCTCATGGAGAAAAAGGCTGAAAACTACTCATATCCAAGTTTCTTCAAGAACAAAGTGTTTTTAGCAGACAAAGTGATTGGAAACTATGTCAGAATGATAGTAGTACAATGGCACTCAGATGTGTTTCTGGACTGCGTCTTGCTGCAATGCAGAAAGTAGAAAAAACAGTTTATTCATAGTTGCTGTAAAAGTATTTAAGGAAGGAGAATATGATTACTGAACTTATAAATTTGGACTTAACAAAAGATGCTAGGATCAGCCTTTATGAAGACCTTGGGGGGAAAAAAAGGTATTTTGAATTAATCCATTTTAAAAAGAAGAACTCTATATACCTTAGTGTTTCAAAATGGTTGTGATTGTTATGAAAGATTCGTTTTTGCATATTAAGATTTACACACTTAACTATTTATAGAGGATCTGTGTGTTTAGTTGCGAATCTTTAAGGAACTTGACTTTATTCATGTTGTAAACTACTGCTACTTTTTAACAGCTATGTATTTTCAATTTGTCACCTTTATAATAGTTAATTTTTAATTAAGAAACATAGAAATGTAAAGTTCATGCCTTCAAGTAAGCAAAGTAATTTTCACTGGAAAAGGAGGCATTCATCAGCACTGGCATTTATCTTGCTTTATAACTAAGCAAGATGAGTTAAGAAAAACAAAGTAAAAAGCAGATTTTTTTTTTTTTTTTTAGATAAACTGGCTTCTCTGTCCTGTGCTTTTGTTTCTGTACATATATTTTTGCACATATCTGTAATTTTTCTTTGGGGTCATATAGTCTCAGTATGATTATGAATGATAATTACTTTCAGAAATCTGCTAGGTATATGTAATTTTTGTTGACAAAATATAGATATTATAAAACAATGCAGACATTATAGATAATACAGATCAATATTAAATGTGAAAAAAGTACAGTGTTTGCTGTGGTTAACATAAGTAGCATTTCTTATTTAGCTAGGCTGTCTTAGGCACCATTTAGTGCTCCTGCAGCCTTTGTATAGAAAGTGAGGAAAGGGAGGTGTGCCAAATTCCATTTCTCACTGGAGTGCTACATTGGGTTAGTGGTCTGGATTTCATATTGCTTGTGCTTCCCCAGAACATCATCATCCCTACAAGAACTGGGAGAAAATGAATGAGTGTTCCCCTGACAGGGTCTAACATTCCAGGACAGTAGCTGGGGGACTGGCAAAACGTTAGTTGTTTTTGCTGTTAAAGTGACACTGAGGGAATGTGTAAAATAAAAGAGAAAGTAAAATCCTGCTCTTGTTTGGTATTTTCCTCTATTAAAGCAGCTCATACTATTGTATCTTACATATTTTGTATGAATCGGAAACATACCATGTAATTGCATTATGTCTGTGTGGAGAGAAAAGTGAGAGGGAGGCATTTGTGGGTCTTTATTTTTAAGTTGGTTATGATTTCTAAAGCTTCTGTACTGCAGAGACAGAAGACCTCACACATTACTGCTGGCTAGGAAGAGCATGCTGGTACTAACCTGCACCATGTCAGAATTGAATCGAGGATTTCCCGAAGCCTAGTTAACTGTTGGGAAATGGTTATGCGAAGCATAGCTTGACTTTACATTATATAGAGTAGGCCTAGGACCGTTTCTGTTCTCAGGAAGAGAACATTTATTGCAGTACACGGTGCTCTGGAGAGAGTTATTTGGCTCTCCTGGAAATCTGTCTTAGTAAAGAATGTAAATAATCACAGCATTCCAGCATTCTCATACTTGAGCCTAGTATCTTTAATGGTCACTCTTATTTGATGCCCAGCAACCAGTAAACTTTTAAAATTGTGTGATGTCTTATGTACGTTGTAAGTTTGTATAATTATACCTGGTAATTTTAATTTAACAAATCTGTTGTTTGTTTGTTTGTTTTTTCTCCCAACAGTTCTTTTTCCTAGAAAAAATTCAGTAATGATAGCTCTAACTTTGCAACAACAAACCAGAAAAAAATTGCTAAAGATTTATATGTAGTTTCAAACAAGTGATAAGAAGCAAGCAAAATTGGTTTTAAATGAATGGAAACAATTCCTAAGCTGTATTTGAAATGTGGAGTTTTAACCTGAATTTTACCTAACATTTGCTTCTAGCCTGCGATTACGCAGCTGCAAACTAAAAGTCTTAAGTTGTTGCTGCTTTTTGGGGGGGATGAATTCAATAAGGATTATGTTCATAAGGTTAATAATAAAGTTGCGCTCGTAGTTTGAGTGATCAGCAAAGATTGCATCTCTTAGAAAAATAATGGCTTGATCCTGTACTGAAAGTGTGACTAAAAGGCATCTCAGTAGCAGTCTTTTGAGGTGTCCTTGGTTCACTTGTTTTACGTTATAGGAAACAAGGACTGCCATAAAACACAAAATGCCTTAAATAAAACCACTTCAGACCTCCAACATACATTTTTACTGTTGTCTTCTAGGTTGACTGGGGTCAGCTGGACTATTTAGTAATTGACATGCCACCTGGGACTGGAGATGTACAGTTGTCAGTCTCACAGAATATTCCAATTGCAGGTATGTGTATTACTTGACTGCCTCAGAGATTTGAAGTTAGTTAAGTCTGGTAGCTTTAGAAAAATCTTATTTTAAAATGCTAGTCAGAAATTCTTTTGTCTTTCTAACACACTAAGAAACTGTCCTGTCAGTCGTGTGGTGATGAAAAACACTATCAATGATTTTTAACATGTTAGCACGATGATTGTCTTACTTTCTTTTAAGCTAAGTTTCAAACAGATTGAGAAGTCTAGTATAGCAGTGCTCTTGAAAAAGGCAGTCATGCCAAAAATTGGTAAGGTTAGTAGTAGAAAATATTTTCTTTGTCTGGATCTACTGCACAGTAAAGCTAATACAATAAAATAGTTGTCTTCATGATTGCTTTCTAGTTAGAAGCTGGCAACACTGTTAATGCACAACATTTATTCAGATAAACTATGCAGCGCTGTAATACACTAATGCATTTTTTTTTCTCTAGTGTTATGAATTTGACTTTTTGTAGGGTTTTTAAACTTCAACAAATCAGTCTTGAGATATGCAGGCTGCCCTCTGATCTCATTGGTTTCAGCAGGAGTTAGAAATACTGCTTTTGAAAGCAAGCTGAGCATCTCACAAGACCTGATAGACTGTTTATTACCTGTCTGACATACTTCAACAGAAGCAGTTGTGAATAGCCAACATAATCAATGTTAGGAACTCAGTGGTAAGAGACAAAGCAATCCTTACAGTTTCAGAAATAATTTAGTAATTGCTTTTCACCAGGAGGGTAGTGCAGTGCTGGAACACATTACCCAATGAGTCCATGGTATCTCCATCCTTGGCAGTTGTCCAGGTTGTACTAGACAAAGCCCTAGCTGGCCCTACCTAGTGTTGCTAGCAGATGACCTCCAGAGACGTTTTCCAACCAGAAATTCTGTGATTCTGAGTTATTAAGGAATCAGTGGGACTGCTTGCTCCACTTTTTGGTGATACCAGATAAATATGTTGATACGAACCCAAAATGGTAGCAACTTTTACTGCTCTCATTCCTTCCTGAGTGCAGACTGGCTCATGTGCACAGGGAGGCCCTGGTTACCTCCAACACTCCTTTCTCTGCACTTTGGTGGCAGTAATGCACTGAAGTGAAACAGCTAAATATTAAATTTGTAGAACCAATTCACTTTGCATGTAGAACTCTTACCAGGCTGCCTGACAAGTTTAATGAATAAAGAATTGTGTATCTGTAAAAGTTCATAGGCTAGGATAAAAGAGTTAGCTACAGGTGTAAGTAGAAAGACTGGTGGGCATTACAGACATGCCCATTTATAGAGGCACTAGAGCTATTGGATTTTGGGACATTCATCCTGGTTTCACAGCAAAACCATCACCACTGTTACAGCACAGTGAAGTCTACAGGAACAAAAGGAACCCTTTAACAACCAGGCAGCACCTTGTACTTTTTCTGTAACACAGTCATGTGTCAGCTGCAATCATACATGATAACCACAGTTACTCATATATCTACAAGCCAAAATTTTTGACAAATAGTTAGATTTAGTGTTAAGGCTGCATGGTGGTATCTCATGATCTTCCATGATGCCAAGTTCAGAAAAAATTAAATCTTTTGACATATAAAACTCAAATGTTAAGGCACATGCTAAGTCAGCCATAACACTATCACCCCCAAATTGTTAATAACCACAGGGGGTTCCCTCTGCTGTCTGTGTTTGTGTTGAGTGGTGGAAGGGAGCAAATCAATAGAGTTGTGATGAAGGATTTAATGAATTTTTCCCATAAGAAGTAGAGGAGGAGGCTTCTAGTGCCTTAGCTTCTCTGTGACCTGGAGCATATGATGAAAAGCAAACCATGATTCATAGCCATTTTCTTAAATGCACTGCTTAGTAGGTTGCATGTGTGAGTAGCAAAGCAGGAGGGCCTTTTACTCCTAGGGTTTTAAGCAATGAGGTGAAGCATGACAGTGGTATGGAAGTCTTTGGTAAAGTAGAATTTCACATTAAATCTTGTATGTAAGGGCAATAAAATTATGAAATTAAAGAGATGTGGCTTTATCTTAGTGGATTATGTTTTTTTTTAAAGTATGGTGGGTATTGATAATTGCTATCCACTACAGTGCACCTAAATGTCCTAATTTAACATAGAAAAGGTCATTAGACTCTTGGTCTTCAAGGGATTATTGTGCCCTTTTCCCACTGAATTCTACACTGTCTTCAGAAGAGTGAGTGGTTGTGGTATTGGTGCACTGGGTCCTCTGGGGCAGAGAGGTGATAGACAGAAGTACTTTAATCCTGTATTTCTTCTAAGTTTTGTTGAGGTCTGTTTGTGGAAGGTCACAAGAGCTTTCTAACTGGTACACTACATCAGTAAATGGAAACCTTAATTTAGATTTTTTTTTTCATAATACTTACATCTTCTTAGAATGTTACAAAGAAAAGGAAGTTTAAAAAAAAAGCTGGATTTTTTTGCTAAGGACAGCAATGTCCTCATTCTTGTGTAGTTATAACAAAGTTATAAGAATTAAGAGTAAATAATTTTTATTCAGTATTTTCATTAGTTTTCCATATGCTTGTCAGAAACCTGTCGTTCTCATACCTGTTGAATCAGGTTTTGAGGCAAGTCAAAGTAGACAAGATGATGATTTAAAAAAAGGAAAACAGGCTTAAAACAACAATAAGCAATGTAAATTTTCTTGATATGCCATAAAAAGGGATAAATTCTTGCCCATGTCTCTCCTTAAACTCTTTGCTATGGCTTTCTGGCTTTTTTTTTTTTAAATTTGCACAAGTATGGGCTTTTACAACTTCCTAACTGAAGACAGCATTTTGATTTGAATTCTGAAATGGCTTCACGTTGTTACCACAGTTGCTCAGTTCGGTTTATTTCTTCGTCAATCCTAACTCCATAAAATTAGGAGTGATAGCATCACTTGACATTTGTCCTTCTCATTAGCTGGTGGTGTTGAGCATGTTGAGGTCTACTCCTGTGGTTTAAAAAAATAAGTGTTTTGTGCTTTTGATGAGGACAAGCACAGCAGACAAGGAGTGATAAGATTTGTAATTCCCAGTGTTCTTACTGGCTCAGTGAATTTTAGTGATTCATAAAGAATTTTTTCTGTTGTGTATTGTGGGTATTTTTCATTCTCATTGGAAGGGCTTCTTTTTGTGTATTACATCTTGAACTGTACTTTTTTCTTTTACTCTTGTTACTTGGTTTCTGTCTCTTTGACAGTCTATAGCCTTGTTTAACATGCTTTCATTTTTTTCAACCTTGTTCCTTTTAAGGGTATGGAATATAGTGTTACAAATATCGATGATGATGCCTTTGGAGCAGTCTACAGAATTCTGCTGGCTTTGTGGGCTCCGTCTTCATTTGCAATTCATGTTTCTAAGCTGTGTGTTGTCTTTTATTTTTTTACAGAGAGTATTTGGTGTTGTGCCATTCTGTTCCCTCTCCAGTTTTCTTGTTCTTTCTTTATCCTTTGAGGATGTCTTGGACAGTCATGGTATTAGTGGCATAATTTCATTCTTCTTCCTCAGAGACAGCATATATATCTTGGTTAAGTACGTTTGGAAGTGCATTATCTAGTTTGCATAAAAGTTGTACTTTGATTTGCATGCATGCATATGTGAGATACAGTATTTGCCTTACGGTTTCTTCATTATTTATCTATGGCTTCCTAGGGATAGACAGCGTAGAAAAATTCTACTCTGTCTCTAGATAAATTTACAAGCCTGCATTCATATTTTTGCCAGCCATTTACAGATTTTTCTGTGAGTGTCAGAAAGAGCACAGGTAAAGGTGTTTTGTTTGGGACAGGTTTGCCCAGATGGGTCATGAAAAACTGTAGCATTGCAACATCTGACAATAAGAGAGGGACTGATCAGATGTGTGAAATGGTATTGGGTTTTAATTTTAGAAGACTTTTTTTTATTCTGCATCCCAGGTACCATAATTTTCTTGAGTCAAAAAGGGATTAGAGCAATACCTAATGCGTAAAAGCAAAACAACAAAATATGTCTTATAATCCTGGTTGTCATTAAAGAGAGTATCAGCCTCACACAACTTCAGCTGGAGTGACAGTTTTGTGTGGGTACTTTTCATTCCTTAAAAGATGAAAAAGGAAACTACTGTGACTCCTGTTTTTTATTTTATTATTCTTAGTCACCTTACAAGGAGATGCATCTTATTTAGCATATTATTCTTTAATCATCCGTAACTTTTCTCATGTTGGGAGTCATTCTTCAAAAACTAGTAGGTGAGAAATGATATGGTAGTTAGAAAATGTGATATATGTTTCTGCTCAACCACCACTTCTTTCTTCAGATTCAAGTCTGCTTTCCAAATAGAAATCCAGGGTCAGTCTGGAGGAAAAGGCTTTGTTTATGGTCTGTTGTCACTTAATTTGTATTTGGTTCTGTTTCTTCGACTTTGTTCTTCTGTTTCATCGTTTGCATGGGATACCCAGAAGTGGGTTCTTTATCATGTATTGATCATGCGTGCTTGGGAAAGTTCGAAGCGTCCTTACATGTTTTCCAGCTTTTAAAACGTAGAGGGTTTCAGATGACATTATGATGTTTGATATCAAGATATAGTGTAAATTAATGATATTATGAAGAATAAGGCTTGTGATTCCTTTGCATTACGTGGTTGCAAAACTGAGAAGTCTAAGTGTGTGTATTTTTTTGATTATTTAGGTAAAGGAGCCATAAATCAAATTTATAAATAATATTGGAGATGGAGGATTAGCCTCCCTAAAGGCTGGGGGAGAAGTTTATCATTCTCTCCCTTTAGAGTGTGAAGGCTGCGTGGGCAGCAGCAAGGGCATCTCTGTTAGAGAGGCAGTCCCAGAGTCCTGCACAAGTGTTTCTTCCTCATGGAGGCTGACCGTTAAATAAATTAGGCTGTCTACTGCCCTTTCTTTATTAATGTTAAAGTGAAGTCTGCATTAGTAAAGTGTGACAGTTTGACAGCTCTAGGGACTGGCACTCTGTCTCAATTGACAGAATGGACTCCAGGTTAATACTGGAATTGTTTCATTTGCTAAACTTTGTCATATTGCTCTTTTCTTTGGATATTGTGATGCCATGGCAGTGAAAACCATTAGAAATATGCACCTGTCTAGTGGGAAGCTGACTGAGACAACCCAATAATTTCACATCTTACTGAACAATCTTTTAATAATTACAGTAGTGAGCATTGGACTGAACTGTTTATACAGGACACCTAAAAGTAAAAGGCTTTGTGTTTTTATTTCAGTGCTCTTAATTTTTCCACCTTTCGGAAGTAATGTATTTTGGGGTTTTTTTGCACAAAGCATGTATTATTACAATCTTACAATAATAAGGTCTGAAAAGGCTGTTAATAAGAATCAGAAAAGACAATTAGTCAAGATAAGTGAAGTGAAAGCAATGTGAATGCTATTTTATGTTTTTCTCAAGTTCTATAAAAACAGAAGCATCGCCCTTGCTAGTCATACAGGGAGTGACTTTCGTCACCTTTTAGATTTAAGATCAACATAGTACAGAGTTCCTACCATCTTTTTATTGCCCTGTCCTATAAATGGTGTGATTTTTTCCTTATGATTGCATCTTTCAGCAATATGTAGCTTTTAATTAAATCCTGAATGCCTTTTGCATGTAAGGCTGAAATATTTACCAAAGGAATTTTTGTTACTTCAAATACAAATTTTCAAAGAATTTTAATTAATGGAGTTTCTTTTGATGGCAGCATTTTGATAGATAGGTTTAACTTAAAAAAAAAAAGCATTTTTCTGTCTTTACTGATTAAGTGTTAATAGTCTTATTTCCATTGAAATATGTACATTGAAGAAAAAAGTGTAGAGGGATGCCACCAACTTGAAGACACTTGACATTTCTAAATTCTGAATGGAATGTGACATACCAAACTGGTGAACCAAACTATTTCATCATATTTATGTTGTGTCACACAGACCAGGGTGTAGCCTTGTACACAAGTGTTTTATAGCGATGTGTGGGACTTAGGAGAACTGGATCCTGCCTCAACATATAATAATGTACAATAACAGGAAGTTCCAGGTGATGAGTAGACTGCCTGTTCAGAAATGAGCATTAAAAACAGAAAAAGAGAATTTCAAATCAGATTTTTAAAAAGAAAATACTGTTGATGTTTTATAAAACTATTCACGAATTAGCGTGAAAAAGAATTGTGATTTGTGAGATAAAGGTGTCTTTTAAAATTAACCAAAATTGCAAGCTGAGTAGGTATGGTGCTGTTCTCTTGTCTTTTCTGAAGAGAAATGATCAAAAAAACCCCAATGCTGCAGTACAAGTTGCATATAGCATACAGTTTAAGATTAGAGGTGTATCTGTATTCTGTCATTGCTCTTTGTGTAAGTGTCTGTTTGCCCCTTGCTGAATATCTCTTACTTTGATGCAAATCACAGTTTCAAGGCATCTGATCTTCTTTCCTTTTAGTTTAACAGTAACACATAATGTTTTTCTCCATTTCTGAGCTTGCTTTCTTCTTGCATGGAGGAGGTACATCATTAGTTTCTACAGTAAATTTTTGAAGATATTTTATGAAAGCCATCTGGGTAATAGTAAATTTTACTTGGTCTATTTTTGAATGGCAAATATTTTTAATACCAGATTTTTTTGTGGATTTACTCTTTCTTTCATCCTGTATTTTGATATTTTAAATAACTGTAGGAAAGGAAAGGCACATAGGTTTAGGATAGATTGAAAAACAAAAAACCCTTAGTCACACCGGTGGGGATTTTAAAATAGTTCTTTGTATTCATCCAAATATAATTTGTATGCTGAAATAGTTTGCTCTGTTGTCAGAGAAAATGTAGTTGACAAATGCAAATTATCATCAGGGTTATCTTAGCTTTGGACACTCCTGGTACTTCATTATGAAGTCTCAGACTCAGTGGAGTCTGTAAACTTAATTTAGAGACCAAAATACAGTATGAGTTTACACATTAATGCCTTGCACTCTTTCAATATAAGTTTAAATTTAAGTCTTGGCTCATGGAGATAGATTTAACACGCATTGCCTGTCCAGGCTGAAGTGATAGCATATTTGGTGCAATTTCTTTAAATTTTATCATTCCTGAAAAATAGTTTCCAGGTATTGAGGGGGAAAAAAGCTGTTAAGTATAGAGGCTTTGAAAACTGAGGTTCTCTGAGGTCTGGCAACAGCAGCTAAGTGTATGTTAAGTACTAGATTAGCTGCAATTGCCTCGGTTTTTTTAGACCAATTATTCTGAACAGGAAGAATAAACGAGCATAGTGTTCAGCTGACAGTTGCACAAGGTGAGAGAAATCCATGTGAATAGTGGTATTGCATTCTCTCCTCTAGCTATTTCTTATGAAAAAAATAAATGTTTAAATCTGCCCCTTACCACCCCCACCTCTGGGGGAAAAAAGTAAAACACAGAATGCCTTTGGAGGTGATGGAAGTAGTCTCAGTGTTGTCTTTTTTCTGTGGTAGAATCAATCTTTTACCCAGTTCTCCTCTTTGGATTAGGACCTCTCATTGAAAAAAATCATATTCATTTGTCAAAAGAGACTATTTGGACTTGGCTCTTGCATAGTACAATGGTCATTATAATCTGGACATGATTGGCAAATGCTGTTGAAAGCAGGAGGTGGAATGGAGCAGAGCAGAAAAATGCTAATTCAGATAGCTAAGGAAAGGTGGAAAGTGGCAGAGTGTCTGTGAGGGAGTAGCTTTTTATTTTATGCCTATACTTTGCAAATAATGCTTATTCACAGATGTTATTACAAATGTTTTCAGTGTTTTCACTTTGCTAAATAAATATTGCGTTGTTAATTGCTTTAGTGTGACACATAATCACTTTTGCCATGACCAAACCCAAACATTTTAACACAGCAAGTGTTGGTTTCCACATCTTTCTCCATATGCTCTGGTGTGAAATGGATGTTACAATACTTACTGATCAGTTAGATAAGGGCAGTTTAACTTCAGGGTGACAGCTTTATCCAGCTTGTGATATTCCTCTGCTCAATGGTTTCATCACTGACAGTTCCTCCTGCCAGGAGGGAGACACTTGGTCTAAGATTTATGTCCTCTTTTCATGTGAGCAAGGTGGTAGTGTCCCAATCTCTAATTACCCACTAGTTCCTGGGCAGAAGAGGACATGTGGCTGTTGGAAACATACACTCTCTGAGCAGTTGTTCAAAGACTCCTCCAAGAAGGTAGCAAGCAGGCTGGAGGTGCGATGCAGCCAGGATCCATCCTTTGGGACAGTTCTGAGCTATATTATGAGTCTCAAGTAAGGATCCCTTAAGGGAAAATCACACTGGTGATTCTTTTAAGTTGCTAGCTGTGATGAGATGTCACACATAAAAGTTAAAGGACATTCTTTACAAGGTTTATCCAAGGAGATGGACAATTTTTTAATGTTAATGTATCTATGATCATCACCAGCTGAAATTTCAGCAAAGATAGAAGTCTTTGTTCTTGCAAGATCTTGTTCTGCATCTTCAAGTGCAAACTCTATCTGTAATTGCAGGCACATTTTACCTGTGAAGTAACAGGAAATTTAACAGAAGGTGAGAGGAACTCTGAAGACATCCACAGTAGAGAAGATTCAGATTCACCAGGCTATTTATAACTTGAAAGTCTCGCCTAGAAGTTTGAAATTGATGCAGTGGAAAAAGTAGCAAAAGTTACAAAAGGTGCATCGGTGGTGTGGTTGGATCAGGCCATCCACAGCTGCACTGAAGTCTGAATGTGGTTCCTTGCAAGAGCGTTCAGTGCCTGTCAGTCAGCAGATGCAATTATTAGAAAAATGCAGTGTATCTTTCTGTGTCTTTATCCTCCAGAACTCTTATTTATCAGTCTTTCTGGTCAGTTACACTTCACTGGTTTTGGGGTGGCATTATTTGCTAAGTTAATAAGAATCAGGGTGATGTAAGACACAGTCTAATACTTGCGTGTGGAGGGGTCCTTAATCATCTGTTTGGATGAGATGCACGTAGCCTGGTTCTGAAGTCTGTCTTTGAAGACACTAGAGGGAAGAAAAGAATATGTTAGAGGGAACCTTTCCATCCTTCTAAACTGCTGCTTATCAGCTTCTTTTTAGACCCACCTGTTTTTTGCTTGGGTACAAATTGACTATAGCTAAGGCTTGGAGAGATTCCACCTTATGCCTTGTAATCCAGAGTATCTGATGCAAACCTTAATGATGCAGTGAATGTAGGTGATATTTTCTATACGCAGAAATTATAGGCTGTTTCAGCTCTTAAAATTTCCTGAACAGCAGTCCACCAGAAGGGTGAGTACCAAAGTGCTGTGTAGGCACACCTTTCTTTTACTGAGGGTTAAGGACCTGGGCTTAAGCCAAACATCAGTTTTGTCTCTCTATATTATGTATGCTAAGGATTAAAAATACAGTTAGCATAGTTTTTACTACTGCAATGTGCATCGTCTTTTTGTCAACTGAAATACGGTGAAGTTACAAAAATAAATGGAATGCATGAATAAGTAGATATGTCAGTTAAACCTAAATGTGCTCAACTTAGATATCCTTAGTATGCTCAAGGCACAGAAATTATTCTTCTGCACACAACTGCAAACATAGAGTTTGTAGTATGTTTTAATGTGCTATGTGATAGCATTACAGTTTCTGCAACTTCTCTGTTCAATTTGTCAGCCTTAGTTTGCCTCATTCAGACAGAGGCTTGTGTAAACATTGCACGTATTGCACTTCAAGAGACGTGCTGTGTGCATGAATTCAGTCATATTTCATTACTTTCTTGATCAAAATAACTCTTTACTGTTTGATATTCCTGTTAACCATGTAAAGCCAAGATAGCAAAGAAAGTGTGGGATGTGTTCTTTCTTGCTCGTCATATGAATCACTTTCTGAAATAAACATATGCAAACTTATTTGGGGAGGGGAGCACCGTGAAAAGTCTCATTTGCCATGTTCAGTTGCTAGTGAAGGAAATAATGCTGCTAATAATTTGAATTCTTGAACTTCAGGTTGGCTTTGCTGGACTAGCAGTTGTACCAAAGAAAGAGAAAAGATACTTATTTTAAAGGGCGTTGGTGCAAGTCAGTACAAGCTGCTGTGAATAAATTTTGTCTGTAACCCAGCTCAGAGTGAAAAGGAAAGTAGGAGACACACATCTGTTACACCCTCAGCAGCAGCTTTCTGAGCATGTTGGCTTTTATTCTGTGGAAGAAGCCATGCAAGTTGTCCAACGAGCCTAATTTTAACTCATGTATTTCAGAAGACGGGGTTTTTTGTACAGGGAGTTGGTGTTTGGCAGCCTAAACTCTGCAATGTGCCATTGGGTCTTTTTCCCTTTGGATGAGAATTTGTTAGTAAAAAATATCTCTTGGATAAGTTGCTTGTGGTTCTAGTGGCTGTTTTCATTGTGCATGGTCTCTGTCCTTCGCACCATGCCAATTATTGGATTCTTAAAAAAAATTAATAATGGACCAGCAAATGTAAACTTCAGTTTTGTTGACTGCATATTAGCTTCTACCTGAAGTTCCAGGGAATGCTGACCCAGCAGCTTCATAGAAGAGTGTGAACAAAAGTGTGAAACAACTAACATGAGTGTATACACGTAAGACACAAATGTCCATTTTTGTCTGAAAAGAAAGCAGTAATAAGCATTTTGTCCAAGTATTGAAAGATCTTTGTTTTACAAAAATGCAGAAAACTCGAGGACATTGAGTCTAAATTACTTACTTCTGGACTGTGCTTTTAGGGAAGGGTGCATTCATTTTGTGGAATTAGCCCTGCATTTCAATGTCAGATGTAGAGCATAACCCTACACTTAGTGAAACGAGGAGCTAAGGTGACTTGGATGAAACTGAAAGGCTTCCACTTTATTCTTTTTGATGCCATTGGAAACAAGTTGGATTGGGTAAAACAGCAAATCACTTGGATGCCAGAGTTTTAGCAAACAATAGGGAAATTGCGTTTGCTTAGTAAGTTACATATGCCGTTCAGTTTTTTGGACTTGTGTCTAATATTATGTAAGGCAGAGATTGGAAGCTTTTCAGGAGCGAGGTGCCAGATTGTATTTTTCTTTCACAAATTAGAGGTTAAGAACGCTGGTTGAAAACATTCAAACGTGCTGTCAGGCGGTGTTTGGAAACGTCTGGCTGTCAGGCAGGCACGATGCCACCCGGCAGCCAGTGGACGGCGTGGGGCTGGTGTGAGGGGCAGGGCTGCCTGTCCCAGTGCTGCCGGAGCCGGGAGCGCTCTCGGGATGGCCGGTGCTCCGGCCAGTGCCAGCGATGCCAGTGTTGTGTGCCTCTGGAAATCTACCTGCCTCCTCCTTTGCCGTGTACATCAAGGGTTGGGAGCTGCAGGCCCGGTAGGAAACTCTGTCCCGTCTGTCTAAAATTGTCTGCTGTAGTTGCTATTAGTGTGAAGTTTGGCATAACTTTCTTGTGCGAGGTTGGCTTGACTTGGCTCTGCAGAGACGTTTTATAACAGATGCTTTGGAGACTGAATGGTCACGGTGAAACCAGAGCTAATCAATTGACCGATAATGTCCTCTTTTACATTGCATTTTTCTAAAAGAGGGCCAAGCATGAGCAGATTCTTGATGCAAATTTTGAAGAAATAATATTTGAAACCCCTGAGCATATGCAAAAAGATGCTCTTTGTGAAGCAATGGGGAATATTATAATGTCTATTTTTTGCAGGCTATATTAATCAAGAAGTAATATAGGATAGTGTGGGATAGTAAGCTGTAGGCTTACTTTAGAATCTAACCTTTGACAAAGAGCTCTACCTGTTTTATATGCTTAATAACTCCTGGGAGTACTAATTATCAGGTAGCCTGGAGCCGTGTCTGAACAGTAAGCAATAGTATTTTTCAAACCTAGTGCAAGTGTGCATGAGTTGGCCTCTTATTTTGTGGTATCGTTCATACAATTGCGCTGGTGTTGCGTCTAGTGTAACATGTTTCAAGACTGTGCCTGTCAACGCTTTTATCAGCAAGTGTAGCAGGTTCAGAAAGCAACAGTCTGATTACAGGCAGCTGCCTCTTGATTTTAGAACAAGGCTTATTGTTAAATCAAAAGCTTTCAAATGTAATTATGGCATGGGACAGTTACTGTGTAGATATTCCCAGAGTACCACCTCTGCAACCTGTCAGCATGTGGACCATGTTGTCTTCTAGCCATGGTCATATGACAGCTAGATCAATTTTCTCATTTAGAAAATATAAATTGTTTCTACGTGGAAAAACATGATGAAAATACCTAAATTATTTCTGTCACTCCATGTCATATCTCAGTGATTTTGGTCATGCGACAATAAAAAAACTAGCATCATTTTCCTCCTTAAATCCAAAAAAAAAAAAAAAAAAAAAAAAGGCATATAAATGTGTAACTACTTTGAATTTAGTAGCATGTATTAAATAGTCAAAATATTTAACAGTAGAATCAATAATACAGATTTTAATGGTATTTCATGTTTTCTTTTCCCAGGAGCTGTGATCATCTCCACTCCGCAAGATGTGGCGTTACTGGATGCACGCAAAGGAGCTGAAATGTTTAGAAAAGTTCATGTACCTGTAAGCCTCTACATCAATAATACCAGTAGATTGTTCTTCCAAAATGCAAAAAAAATTCCATATACTGCAACAATAGGTGAACAAAGCATTCAGGAATCATTTCAATTTCATAAATTCTTGTTCAAAAAAAAGGATTATAATCCGTCTTATATCTGTATCAGGAGCTTGCTTTAGCAGAAAGGAAAGAATTTTCTCAGGCCGAGGTCAAAATGGTACTTAATTTCTTTTAAATCAGTTGGCTTAATCACCTGGAATGGATCAGACTGCTAAACCGAGTATCTTATGAAGTAATGTGTGCTTTCCAATTATACTGTCTTATTAAATACTCATTATGTGTCCTCTTCAGCACTATCTGTGCTGGAGCTTAAAATCTAAAATTTCTTGAAATGTGGAAAAATCATATATTGGTCCATTTTAAGAAGGAAATGTAAGTTTTTGGGGAGATAAGTGCATACCTAATTGTCACTTTGCCATTTGAAGGGCTCTGTGACTGTCACGACAAGTAGAAGGCTGTCTATATCACTTTGTTTTTCATGAGGTTTGTAGCTTATATGGTAGCTCGCTTGTTTGGGAAATGCAAAATTTAAAAATACCAACAATATTCGTATGGATTGGGAGAAAATATTAAACAGGGTGACATCTTTGACTCGATATTTTCTGTGTGCTACAAGTTGCTAAGTAACTGAATGTTATACTCCAGAGTGTTCATGAAGAGATTCATTTTTCATTTGAAATGTGCAGTTGATGAGAAAATATAAACTGAAATGCTTCCTTATCTTAATCAGTAAAGGAAAAAAGCCATTTAGTATACTTTAAAAACGATGTTTTCTTGCTTACCTGTGTGAAGGTTACTTCAACTCTTAATTAAGAAAGGAAATTTCTTTCATAGCTAGTGCTTTGTTTATTCAAAAAATGCAACAGAAACCTTGAAGTGACTGCTTTCCCCTTTTGTTTTAATTTACAGAATAGCTTAACAAAAGAAATACATTGATAAATTCCTTATTGTTAACTATTCCTTAAGCATATTTGCACTAAAATGAAAGTATAGTAGCATTTATCATTTGCTACTAGAAGAAAAACAAATATATGTAACAGAAGAATAACACACGGAATGTTATGTTTTGATTTTATGTATGGGTTTGCTAAAATTATGCAAAATTATTTTCTTCAAATGAAATTGTGTTCAAGTTAGTACTTTGCTGAATTTTCCTTTTGATTTAATGAGAAATTACCAAGATTTCTTTCTAAGTCTGTTTTGTTCAATGTTCTCTGAAGAGAATGGCCTCTAAGAAAATCATGCATTCTAGGATAGGCTTGACTGCTATTAATTTGACTAGTGGTAGATAAGATATTAAATACGATCTATTTTGATTTGTTGGAATTTTCAGATCTTTCTAAATCAAATGAAAAGTCACAGTGAAGCTGTTGCACCAGATGCTGAGTTTGAATGTGCTTGCACCAGTCATCAGGTCTTACCTTTTTCATGGCGCTGCTTCATTTTATTCTAACCTTGTATATACATCAGTACAGACGTGTCATTTACTTCAGCATTAAAGCAGCTCCTCCTGCCTATGTATTACATTTCTAAGTGTGAACTAAATCTGAGGATCTAAAGAAAGTTTAGTTACGTAATTTTTGATGGACAACTTCAAACCTGAGGTTTACATCAAAGAGGTGGAATCTGTGGGACTGTGCTAAAATTGCATATCCTGATTATATAATTGACTGGTCTTTAAAAATCTAATGTTTAAAATCTTTAATCTAATCTTTAAAAAAGCGCTTGCAAAGAGTCTACTTTTCAAAGAAGCAGAGAGTCTGTAGTTTGCTCAGCCTTAAGTCTTTGAGTATGCTTGCTTATATTTAATGAACTGGAGTCTCTCCCTTGTACATACAGGCATAGATACACCACCTTCCCCTTACCCCCACAGTCATTAGTTACCAAAGACTCAACTGACACATGTAGTATTACCACAGCAAAGTCGCAATGTCGTTAACATTGTTTGTCCTTTACTGCATTGAAATTAGAGTGGAATGGCTGAAAGAACTGATGAAAAGCTGGCAATAAGAGTCAGCGTTAGAACCGGGATTACAATGCAAAAGTCTTATTTCCAGTCTTAGGACACAGTCTTTAGAAGAGGAGTGCCATCTCTTGTGCAGTGGAGCACACCTGGTAAGGAAGGAGTTTGCAAAGTGATGCTGAGTCCTGTCACAAGTTTCAAGATTCTTGCCCATTATGTGAGTTTGGCCATCGTTTTCATGCATCCCAGAGGCTTGCTCTGGGCAGGTGACAAAAAAAAGGTGAATAACTTTTAGTGTTTAGGAAAAAATTGCCTATTTTCAACTGCTGAAATTGAGTTCAGTTCAGTATGGTTTATATTTGCAATCACATCCTTGAAAGAAAAGGAGAGGGTTTAAGTTAAATCTGTAACTTTCCTGATAGTTTCATTAAATTGGAAGGTTATGTTGTGGATTTCACAGTTTTCAAAAAAACTGCTTATGTAAACTCAGCTGTGTATTTCCTTCTAAGATTTTTATTGTCTAAATTGTTTATTTGGCTATGTACTTACTGGTATTTCTGTAGCGTCCAGAGTACCCAGCCAAGATTATGGCTTCATATTGGGAGTGGATGTTAGAGCCAAAAATTGCTCGTTATAAGATGAAAGGTAGGAAGACAGAAATACTAGTGTGCATGTTTTCTTGAAGCACTAAAATGTCAAGTGACTTGATGGTTACACAGGAGGTTGATGGCAGACTGCAGAGCTGTAACCCTGATCACTTCAGTCCCCATCAGACTGGAGTTGGACCTCAGCACCATCCATCCTGTAGTACAGTGAACAACTTCAGTGGGTTTCTCAGGAATTGTCTCCTTGTGTAAAGACAGAGGGTTTTAATTTTCTCACTGTATTTTATTTAACTTAGAAGGTAGTATATTTGGATTTTGGCATGATTTGTTATGGAACCAAAAGGTTAATTGAGCATAAGAAATATGTATGCATTCAGAAACAGTCTGTATGGAGATAATTCATAATGAACAGTTTCTTCATTTCCTGTTATTTCTTGATAGATGTCTGTTCACCGTTTAAAATAATGATTTGACTAAATGGAATTCAGTTCCATGCATTATAACTATCCTCTCCTCCACTACCATAGGTTAGCTCCTGTATTGTGGTGCATCTCATCATGCTCATTTTCATGTCATTACTGAGCCAAGCTTGCCGAGAAATGTACAGGGAAAGGAGCTCACTAAGGACTAGAATAGGATTCATGCATACTTACGGGATAGTTTGTGTAGACAGTAACAGCTGCTTTGAAGCTATTCCAGATCTATTATTTGAGCAGGGAAATGAGAGTTATTACTGACTTCATTAGGAAGACCTATTACTTTGTCTGTAGATTTAAAAGCTCTGAGGATCCTAGTGAACTCTCTTCCTTCTGTAATTCTATCTGCTGAAGTATGCATGTTAAAAATACACTTCAGCACTAAAGTTGTGTATGTTTGCACAGATTCTATATTAAACTGGGTGTTTATAATCGGCAACTTAATATTCCAAAAAATCTCTTCATATTCCCAAATAATAATTTATATATTAATAAATATGCAGTACTCATTGGCTGACAGATAGGAACAACACTGAAAAAATAAAAATGATTGTGTAATGCTGAAATGTCATCTGCTTTTACTAAGATTTGCTGAAATGAAAACAAAAAAGGACAGTGAATAAGTCCTGTAAAACTGCTGTAGCATTGAGGATACAGCTGTATCTCAGCATTTGCATTAACTGTGGCAGAAAGACTTCTTAGTTATTAGGTTATCAAAGAATTAAGAAAACTGCTGTAATAGTCCTTAACTATTCACAAAACAATAGTAGACTACTTTTTCTTTGATTATGAATTTGCTGAATCATAAATGTTGTATGACTACTTTGAGGAGAACAGAAAGTTCAAACCACAAGATACCTGAAGGTGAATTAATTCATTTAAAGTATAAATGTCAAGTTCTCTTTTTTGTCCCTGTGCTGCAGAAAATGGCTTCCCTGTATCCTAGTTAAAATACTGTTTTTCTTTTGTCAAATAATACTCCTTCCAGTGTTCTCCAGTTTACCAACACAGTGAAAATTCCATGACTTTAATTTAGAGAAGAGCAGGATGAATGCCTGCTCAGAGGTCATCAGTAGAAGACTGGCTGTAGAGAGCCCTTTTTACCATCCCTGCACCTTGTACCCTTTGACACATAGTATTTCATGTCTGTCTCAGTTTAAGAACTGGATGAGAAAATTACCTGTAGTAATGTGCCAGTAAACAGAAACTTGTTCCTCTTGCTCCTCTGGCAGTCCCCGGGACAGAGTAGAAAATGGGAAAAATTTGTGGTGCTAAATTGAAAGTAGGTGATCTTTTTTGTTTGGTTGGTTTTGGTTTTGGTTTTTGTTGTTGTTATTACCGTTTCTTAAAATGTTCCTTGCTTTAAACCCTCTGAAAGTTTTACATAAGTAAAGGAAGACTACTTAGAAAATAGCATGAAACATATTACGGTGGTATAGAAAAAGCAGGTGATCGTCTTTTGATCTTTTTTAGCTTATATCTAAGGAAATTTTTATTAAGATATTGTAAATAACATGCTTTTTTATTTTCAATTTTGGTGCAAAAGTTGTACATTGATTTTTAATTAAAAAACTTAATATTTCTTGTTTGCATTGAACACTGGTATATCCTTTCAGATATACTTTGTTAGCATAGTGGATATGTTGCTCCTCTAATAACTAGGCCAGCTTGTTCAAGCACAAAACTAGAATGCCTGGGGAAATTTAAAAGTACAAAATGCTACAAAGTAAATAACAGCTTTTTGTACTTGAAAATATATATTCATATTTTTAAAACTTAGCTCTGGTGCATGTGACATATCTAGATAACATGTAAATCTTAAAGTGAAATATTGTAACATGGAACCTCTTAAAGCAGGTCTTCTGTTGATTAGCAGATGGGATAGAAGCTTTCACCCTGTAGTGTTTGAATGCTGTTTTCATCAGTTTTGAGAAATTCTGCTCTGCCTCAGTGAATAGTTTTGTTTACTAAGTGGATAAAATGAGATCAATGCTATCATTAGCATTATTATACATTGTGAAAGAAGATTTTTGTGTGCATGATTTGGCAAATTTTCATTTGACTTATTTTGAAAGGATGATGTTGAACACCTGGCATCAACGGAAAGGTACCTGATATGTGTGTATTAGATTTTTATGCTGTGGTTTTTGCCACTTAGTTTCACATAATTATTTCCTTTGTTTGATCTTTAAAATGTGCTTCTGCTCTTCAGAAGAATAGCAAATCTGGTTCTTTTTGAAAACATTTCCCTACAGGATAACTTACAAAAAAATATCTTAAAAGCATGTCTGATTATGTCATTTCTTGTAATGGTATGTTTTTATTTTGTGTTTCCTGAAATGCAAATTACAAAGCTATAAAACACAACATGAAAATTCTTCCAGTATTCATAGTTTGAAAATGAACTACTGGCACGGAGAGTTCTTGGAAAGGTAGGCCTGTACAAGAGATGCTTTTTGTAACAAATAAGTTTTTTAATCTTTGAGAGCTATAAATGTGAAAAACTTGAAATAATGCACAAATGATAGTGCAACTGAGAGGACAAATAAGAGTTGATAATGATGTTAATGAGTCTGATATTACTGCTACTTCCCATTATAAATGAGTACTCTTTGTCAATTCTTTGCTGATAATCTCTTCTTTATTGTCAGAGATGAATAACAGAAATACCGACACTTGAATCCCAGGTTTGAACATTCCTTTCTTTTACTTTAACAGGTTTTAGGACTGGTTCAAAATATGAGTGTTTTCCAGTGTCCCAAATGTAAGCATGAGACACACATTTTCGGAGCTGATGGTGTAAGAGATCTAGCAAAAACCCTTGGATTGGATATTTTAGGTAAGAATGTAGAAATAGTTTTATTTTTGAAGAAAAATTTAATGGCGTGCATGAAGGAAGCATTGACTGAAGTATGAAACTGCATAATCCTTGATTACTCTATATTCAGACAGTGTTTGTGTATAATAGAAATAATAACTTAAGCAGTTGAATGTCACAATTTTTTTATACTCTGTTCCTTTTCAGGATCATTCTTGTAAACGGGATGTGGACTGGATATGAAAATTCTTGAACTGCATCTTAAATGTCTTTGAATTTATAAACAATCCAGAACATAAATTGTTTTGATATTGATGTGCTAATATTACCTGAAATTCATTATCTTATTGATCATACAACAATTTTTACAAATAACCAAGAATTCTATTTGGTCTTATAAAGCAAACCTGAACTCTGTCCATTAATGTCAATAGAAGTTTTCTCATTTATTTCATTTAAATGAAATGAGTTGTTACATACTAAAATAAAGACAGTAATTTCAAATGCAGTCCCTTAAAGCAGTTGTTTTTATGCCCATATGAAGATTCGTCAATTCTTGTATGGAAGCAAGCAGACTGTAATAATTGTATGTAAGTGTTGAGATTAAAAGAATAGGCTGAATTGCAAAATGTTGTTTCAAAAGAAAATTTATCTTTATTGAAAACAAAAATTAGCCATGATTAAACGATTTGGCATGCCTATAAGCTAAAATATACATTGATCTTTAAAATATACATTGCTATTTTAAAAAGGCATACTTCAACCTGTGCTGTCAGTAAAAAAAAATTACAGAATATAACACAGCGTAATTAAGTCGGTAAATGGGATAATTGCATGTGCTAATGATGTGTTTCCATGTATTACTATAATTATCTCAATGATTTTCCATAGCTAATTCATTAAAAAGAACCAGGAAGCTCACTTAGAAAGATCAACACAGAAACATCAAGGTCTGACATAAACTTAAGATAGGAAGGCAACACATAATTAAAGGCATGCTTTTGGGCTATCTTTTAGTTTTCTGAATATATAATGAGTTGTGATCAGAGCTCAAGGGGACTTCTACAGCCTTGGGTTATGTGGATGGATGCAAATCTTCTGCAAGCAGTTGAATCAAACATGCATTTAGATACACAGGCACAAATGATGTGCCATGCTATTGGTCCCATAGATGGTTTTTGTTATTCCCTAAGAGGGCAGAACTGATTGTGATTGTACTTAATTAGGAGTAATGTGAGAGATCTACAGGTTTAGCAGAGTATGGATGAGATGTGTGAAGAAAAACAGAGTGAAGTTTACCTTCAAACTGTCAGTGAAAGACCAGGCTAAGATTAAGAACAGTGCCCAAGGGTTAAATTTAGAATCACAGCACTTGATCTGATTAGTATGCTCCTCCTTCCAGGGATGACCATTATATAATAATACCATATGGTATTATAAGAATTACTGCTTACAGATTTCACATTAATCTATCCCAAATGGAAGTTTTATCCCAATGTTATATGAATTCTGCCCCAAAGCCTTGAGAAGTTTTTTATATATATATATATATATATGTAAAAAATGTATATACTTGAAATTAGTGTTTCTAAATTTATTTTCCTTACATTTTGCAACATCTGTGGCTTTTCTGTTTGTTCAACTAAGCACTTAGGCCTCTTGTGAAACCTGACTAGGTTTTAGTTGCCATGATAACATCTGACAAATTCTGCATGCTAACAATGTGCAGGATAGGAAAGTATCTTCCTTTTATTTGCTCAGAATTGGCTGCCTTTAATATTACTGAATACCTCCTTTATTTTTGTTTATGACAGAAGACAATTGGTAGTCACCGGTATACCTTGGAGTGTAGTTCATTATTTCATATACTTTTGATTGTCTCGTCTTTTTATTGTTCCCTAAAGGAAAGTGTGCCAAAGCTTGTGAGAGAGACTTTGTACTGATGACTGTTTCTCTCTCTGTCTCTGAAATACCCCTATTTTGCTTTCTTTTTTCTGAAGTTTGATGACTGTAACTGTGACCAGTATTACGATATACGTAATACTAAGATATTTTCTGTACACTCCATCCTGACCTTTGCACTTCCTAACTTTTTAAACTGTATCTGCTAATAGAACTAGCAACAACGACTCTCAGATTTTTAAAATTCTTTTTGTTTTTTCCTACAATCCTACAATAAATTCAGATTATTCTCAGCACTTACCCTTTCTTTGCAGTCAGCAATAATTGTTAGTATCAGAAAAGTATACGATAGTAAGTTCCCATCACATTCTGTAGTGAAGAATAGTGCAAAAACTTCATCTTTCTCAAACCCTTATCACCCAAACAGCTGTGCAGATGCTTTTGATGTCTTTATGCTTCTGCTTAATTTATAAGGTTTTGATTTTTTTTTTTTAAATTAAGATTGCATTTTGCTTTGTCTTCTGACTTGCACTTCTGCTCATACAAGTCCTGTTGTGCTCCTGTAGTACCAGCACATCTTTGTAAGTATGAGGAAGAAAAGAGAGAGTCTACCACTTTGTAGTAGGGCAGTTCTTTTTGTAGTTCTCTGAGATTGTTACTAAGCTGGTAGTGAAGAAGTATTTTTTCATTAACAAAACATCTTTGGGGAGAAAAGTGAAGATTAGTCTCTGCATAAAATAATGGTGGGAACTAAATTCTGGGAGATTTATGAAGTTATTGTTATTTTATTAAGAATATTTAAGGTTAAGAAAAGCCTTTCAAAGGACCCCCTAAATATTTTTTTAAATGAATAAATGAACAGACTTTTATGCCTAAATAAATTTATTCATGACTGAAACGAGAAATAATTAAATTTGAAGGAAGTGGACTGTAATCATCATAAATAACAAGTTGAAGTTCTTCAAAGATTCAGCTCACTAATCATGGAGCCACAGCTTTTGTTTGCTATTTGTTTGGGTTTTTCTTTGTATTCCTGCTTGCTTTCCATTCTGCTTTTTTATCTCTTAAGCTGTGTCAAATTTCGTACAGTTTTTTTTAACATATCTTTTCCTGGTTACATTGAACTTTAGTAATTTACACTGGCCTTGGTTTGGGTTAAATAAATGTTGCTAAAGTGTATGAATTAAACTGATATAGTTTCTAAGACCAGTCAAGATTGAACTAAGGTAGGCTGTTCTATCTATGTCCATCCATGATGTAAAATGTAGCTCTATCTTCCATTAAAAGAAAGTTGGTCTTCAATTCACTTCATAATTATCTATGTAGCAATGAACTAAACATGGGAACTTCTAGTGTTCTTTAGTGCTGAAAAACTATTTCAGAAAATGTGTTTCAGAATAGGGCTGCTAATTGATAGGGCAGCTAATGCTCCTTTAGAGCGTTCCTTTCCTCTCTGACTGTTCCCTGCTCATTATAAAAGCAGAATATAAAGAAGATTTCTATTGGAAAGAAGAATGAACAGAATAGTTGTCTACCTTTTAATTGGATCCAAGGCCTAATAAGGACAATAACAAATGCTATTATTTGGAAATTAAGTATTCAAAGAAGTCTTTGAACAGTGATTAAAATCTTAAAACAGCACTGAAAAGAATATACAATGAGGAGATAGGCTGAATAGTAAGTTGCATGATGAGCATTTGCCTAACACTCAAGCAATTTTTTATGTACACAAAATAATTTGTATCTCAGCCTGTGTTTTTCTGTGTATTTGAGGCAAAAAAAGCAAACTGCCGACTCTAATAAATGACTGCAAAGCATAGTCCTTCCTCTTCAGAGAATGAAAAATCTAAAATATGTTTGGCATTAATCATTATGGATGTACAGAAACTGTACTGCAGCCAATTTTCATTTTAAGTGCTAATTTTTTGAGATTAAGTAATTCAAAGAATATACCAAACTGGAATTTGATTTCAAGCTGCTTTAGGGCTATTTTAACAAAACATTTAAGACATATTAGGTCTTCACATATGTGTGTCTTGGTATTTTTGATACAGGAGACATTCCACTGCACGTTAATATACGAGAGACATGTGATTCAGGACAGCCTGTTGTGATCTCGCAGCCTCAGAGTGATGCAGTAAGTTTGGTGCACTGCACTTAAAACAACAAAAAGCCCTCCTCCAAAAGCGAATGGAGAGTGCTTCTCGTTATTGCTGTTTGGAAAGAAATGTGTATCTGAATGTGATTTAGGGAAATAAAGTAAAAGAGGGTAGTATCATCAAGTACTCAGGCCCTTTATTTTGCAATGCTGGTCATCCGTTCTGCTTCTGTGGGTTTGTTTTTTTTAATTAGTCTGAATCATTCAGAATAGCAAAGATTTGATCCAGGTTCTGGCATGCCAAGAAGAGGAAGGTCAGTGTCAAGCCTCATGAGACCTTGCAGCTAATGTAGGTCCTCTAAAACTGTCAGCTGAGCCTTTGGTAGTTGAGCCTGGAAACTGTCAAAGGGTCCTATCCAAAGATGTTTGGAACAAAACCTGTGTATTGTCAGTACCTGGGTTGTTTTCAGCAGGAAGTGGAGCAATTTACACACAACAGGAAATGGATTTTTCAGTGCATTTATCAGAACATTTTATTGCCAAAGGAAAATATGAGTTGTTGAGGTGGTGGGAGTCAAAAATGCAAGTCTGTAAAGAAAAGCAGTTGCACATATTAACAATGATAGAGTAAGATTTTCCTGTCTAGTATTTTCTTTCTCCTCGCTGGAGTGTCTGCTGGGTTCTGTAGGGCAGGGTGTTGTCTGCCACATTGTATTTGCACAGTATATGGCATGATGCAGCCTCACTCTTGACTGCTGCTTAGATGTTACTGTAAAAAAAAAAAAAAGTGATTAATGCTGATAATAGATGGTAGAATCAATTAGAGGTAAGGTAGAATGTACCTACAGCACATCAGTAACCTTTCTAATACCATGATTGCTAGGCACATGCTGAAATATTTTTTTCCTTCCCACTCTTTTAAAAGAGAAAAAAAAAAGGGGGGGGGTGATTAACACTGTTAATCCAGTGTTATTAACATACTGATTGGGATTCCGGAGGAACACTGACAGTCTTAAAATTGTAATACACCATTTTGTTTTGAAAGAGAAGCAGCAGCACTATGGCATGTTGATTTCTAATTTAATGCAATATTTTTGCTAGGCTTGCGCAAAGCCCATGCTGATCCTCTGTGGAATAATGTCGTGATCTTGAGTCTAGATCCTTGCGAAAAGGAATCATTCTAATCAATATGGTAGTTTCTATCTGGGAAGTTTGATCAGCAGTGCGAAGGTTTGAATAGATGCATGGCTTAGGTCAAAGTTGACACAAAACAGCTGAGCAAACTAAGATGGAAGGCTCACAGCTCACTGTATCTGAAATCTATAATAACCAAGAGTCTGTAGCCTGCAGGACTATCAATCTAAAAATTCAGACATGTAGGATAGCATTCTGAAAATTAAAAAAGACAAGGAAGTCTGTTGTGTTGCCATCTGTTCCTCGTTGGACTATGTTCCTGGTAACGAAAGGAGGGGTTATGAGCACCATTTGTGGCAATTAAGTTAAATATGAAGAGGAATAAAGATTGACAAATATGTGTGACTCTGGGGAAAACTTTTAATATTCTTCTCTGCCATTGTGTCTGTGAGATAATCATTCTCCTCAAAGAATGAGGTTTTTTTAGATGTCACTAATCTCTACAGAATGAAAAAGAATTTCCCTTTATCTGTGGTTTGCTTCTCATTTTAAAGACAGAGAAAATTATTGTTGTTCTCTTATATTTTAAAAGAAAAATTAAATTCTTAGCACATAACTGAAGGGGGGAGAGGTCATATAAGGTCCGATTCTAATCTTTAATACATGACACCCATTGCCATGTTTCTCAAATAAACTAAAATTGTGGCTATTCATGCATGAACAATCGCAATTTTTCAGATAGATAACAATGTGCCCAGAGCTGCTGAAATTATCTCTGCTCTTGTCCCTTAAATTTACAGGGGTTTTTAAATGCAAAAATCTGTGCTGTTTTTGTTAGAACACACTTACAAATCAAATACAGAATCATGGAACTGAAATAATAGCTAGCATGTTCAAACAGTGGGGAATAAGGATGGTGATTGACTTCTCAGAAACCCAGCAAGCTGTCACACCTTCTAAGCTCTGTCAAGACTAGAATAAATGGTGTTTCTAAAATATGTTAGCTAATACTTTTTTTGCTTACACACCTGCCATGGGGTTCAACTTGCCTTGCTGATATATGAAAGTATAGCTCTCACTCTACACTAGAATTTTAAAATGTGTAAGCAAACTTGTCTAAATTTGTTATTTTAAAGCTTAGATGTAGTTGGTGAAAAGGGAAGTTTCCTTTTCACAACTGGCAAGGAAATTACTAACAACTAAAACAACCTTCCAGAAAAAACAAAATTAATTGTAGAATTGTGCATGTGTGAACTTAGAAAGTTCATCCTCAGCAAAGGCTCAGAATACATAAGACTCTGCTAAAGGATGTGAAGGTTTAATGGCCAGAGTTCTCTTCTGATGAAGCTTGAGACACTCCCCATGGAGAAATAAACAGCGCTGGTAAAATTATTTTGCTTTTGGTATAACATTGTCTATGTTAATGTTTCTGTCAGCTTAGTTGTTTAAATTGTGGCCTTTTTTTAAATAGTCTTCACTGACGAAACTTTGTTACGTGCTGTAGCAATGGAATATTGCTGTACTCGTGTGTTAGCCTAAATGGCAGAGGCTAGTCTAACAGAAAGAGCAGACACAGGGCAGCAGTTGGGAGTGATCTAAGATCCTCTACAAGAAGCTAATAATGTCTTAGTTTAATCAACAGTGAGGACTTACCAGACCCTTCAGGAGATAATTGAGAGTCTTGGGAGCATTTTCCTCCTCCATCAAGCTGTGGAGGTGGATTGGCTGACGAGGGTTTCATTTTTTTTGCTCACCCAAACATATGAGAGAGTCTCTAGACAGCAAAAGCTTACTAGGAGAATCAGGAACACTGCTAAAATGGTAGAATAGGAAAAATGGTAGGGAAGAAGCTAGAACAGGGAAAACAAATGAAGAGTCACGGAAACCAGGTGGAATTGATCATGCTGAGGTGTAGGGGAATCTCCTAAGGATCATGAAAAGGAACCAGCAGAAAAACAGGTGTTTGAAAGAGGCATCCTGACACTCGTGGATAGGAGGGCTAGAAACACAGCAAGAAATATAGAACATGATTAATTGCAGCGGAGTGATTCTCCCACCAAATGAGTTGTTTAAATGCCCAGTGAACTCTCCGTCAACACTGGGGGAAAAGGTAAGTAGGGGTTCCTAAGAGCTCTTCCATCTGTGAGCACAAAACCCAGAGCAGTATGAGACAGTTGGTGGTTATCTTATGAGGACTTCCTGCTAGAAACTTTCAGGTATATCACAGCCTTGATGGCACAGTGGATTTGTTAATACCTTGCTAGAACAGGCAGGCTAGCTGTGACCTTTGAGCACCAAACTCCCATCTGTCTCAAGATGAAAGAAGCAGCTCAAGCAAGTACAAAATACATTAGCTGTACCAGTGTGTCCATTTAACTTCTAAAAGCTAGGGAGTCTTGTTGGGATAGACGTTTCAGGGAGGAGACATGCTGGAGGCTGAGGCAAGCAGTAGGTGGAATCTCTGATCTTCTTGTCTTGGGAATGGGATGATAAAAAAAAAAATAAAAATTGGGGAGGAGAGATGATACACCTCTAAGGTTTAGCAGGGATAATGTATTCAAGGCAGCAGAGAAGTCATGAAAGAATGAAGTTTAGATTTCACCTTCTTCCCCTTCTCCATTATTAAAGAGATAGTGAGCCCTCATGGCAGAAAGTATAAAGAGGATGATTGCTTTTGGGAAAAAAAAAAAAAAAACAAACAAATTTGAGGAAACACATAATGGTCAGTTAGTTCCTTAGTGTTTTCTTGCCACATATTGTTATGGAAAACCTTTTGAATCTATTAAGGAAAGATACTTTGAGTTTACCCTTTTTACCCCTTATCCGTAAAAATTGAGTGGAGTATATGGGGAAAGCAGGGGAAGATGAAAGGGAGCAAATCCAATGAATCATATATAGCTTAGAGGGTTGGATCCCCAGATCACACAGCCTTTTGCAGGTATGCACAAACTTACATGCAGTGGGGTCAGGAATTTATGACTTGGGTAGGAGAAGAGCCAAACTTGTCCTGGAGCAAGGAAACCAGGACCTGTGGCTGGAAAACATGCTTAATGTCATCATTTCCAGCTTGCAATAAAGACCAGTGTATGATACAAACCCCACATACTTCTTGGGGGATGTTCTGTTACTGTCTAGTTCACATTTAACAATGCGAAATGTATTCAGCCCTCTTGCAGATTTCATGTACTCATATATATTGGTGAAGGATTTTGAGACCAGTAAATTGCACACAGATCTATAAGGGGAGAGAAAAAGCCCAGTCAGGTGGAAAGCAGAAGCACAAGGCATCAGCAGTCTGACGTAACAGAGGAAAGTTAAGTCTGGTTAAAAATCCCTTTTCAATTAAATTAGAAATGTTACAGACCTTGCTGTGGTATTATCCGAAGAGACAGGTGGAATTTGTATTCTGAAGGACTTTTTTTGTAGAACTCTATGAAAGGGTGATGTTTAAGTAGGGTAAAAATGTACAACCTTTTAAAGCTTGCAAGAAATAGTTGGAGAAAAATTGAGGTAGTGGTAGCAAATAATGTTTGCTGTTGTTTAGCTGTCATCAATAATTCCATATAAAGAGTGGTCTCTCCAGGCTGTGATATCTTTAAAAGAAAAGCAAACCCTCAAGAAGGCTGCATGATATGATTTATAATATGCCTTATCATCAAGGCTTCCTTTGAATGATCACAGTAACATTTGGTATGTGTAGGTTCGAATCCTTCATTCAGGGTGTAGATAGTACAATGCATCATCAGACCCTCATTTATGCTTCACTCTGCTGAAGAAAATGCTGAGTGGTAGGATAGTCTGTTTGAATGATGCTACTGTATTGCATTTGAATATCAGTGTTCTACTTAACTGTTTTCTGGGCAGGATGTCTTTTCTGATGTACGTAATGGCACCTGAGTGATGTACACGTATAATGGCACCTTGGGGCTAGCAGTGTTTCTCAGCTGAGGCTCCCTCAGAGGACGGCTTGGCTTTGCAACTGCTGATATATAGGATTAACAGGAAATTTCCCATGAGCACTGAGGATTTTTTTTTGAGGGATTAGATTCAGGAAGCATCCAGTTTACCTACCCATCTCCTCCATTTCATGTTGGAATTTATGGATTGACTTTTATTGTTTCATTAAGTCCCCTTTCTGGGCTGAGACTTCATTGCAGCTTGGCAGGAGTTGCCAATACATGCAAAGAAGAATCTTATGGTAGAACTGCCCAGAGGAGGACAGAGTGGGAAAGGCTCTGGGCCTCTTGCAGCTGTCAAGAATTTCTCTGGGTGACGTGAAGCTTTCATCTGAAGTGGAAGCTCATTTAAAGCTGTGTTTATCATCATACTTTTAGTGCCTTCTGAGTTGACCACAGTAAAATACAGACATCGTAGGGCAGCTCCAGTCATGCACTGAAGGTTGGAGTTGTGTCAAAGTAACAAGCAATTTCTGTGGAAATTAAAGCTATTTAACAATCTGATTGAACTGGAAAATGGACAAATGGACTGTGGTTGAGCAAAGAGAGTGCTAATAAGAACAAGAGCTATCACCTATCATTATTTTCATGCAAATGGTAGCTGAGTCTAGTATTCGTCCTTGTGATAGTCACTATTTGATTAGTTGCATATGGTTGCTAGTTTCCTTTAGCAATGAATAAAGTATAAGCCCCTAACAGCTCAGTTGAGCAGATTTAAATACCTTATCCTTCTTTACAGGTATAGTAGCATCCACAGCATTTGATATTCCAGATGGTTGGGACTTGCATAGATTCTCCCTTGGATTGCTGGGCTGGATAAAGCATCTTAATAGTCTTGAAGTCTTTTAATCACAAATAGAAGTTAGAAACCATGTCAGTACTGGGATTTATACTCTATGGTATACTTGGCCCACAACCAAGTGGTGGGATCAGTATGCTTTTTCTGAGTTGCTGTTCTGAAGCTGTTTGTATGCAGTGGTTTGGGTGAAGGCGAATGTGGTATCAGCTCATACCTGTT
The DNA here is from genome assembly GCF_000737465.1 of Haliaeetus leucocephalus. NCBI lineage: Eukaryota > Metazoa > Chordata > Aves > Accipitriformes > Accipitridae > Haliaeetus > Haliaeetus leucocephalus. The sequence goes on from NW_010972853.1 coordinate 9,170,408, forward strand.
TTGCCTTTGTTGATGGGTAAATTGTATTCTGTATTTGTGTGGTCATTGCACCAGACACTGGAAGCCACTGCAGTGAGCTGTTTGCAGGCTAAGATCTGCACTTCAGTGAAAGGCAAACTAGCAGGTGAAGCGAAGCTAATCCTATCCATGAGAACAGGGCAGAGTCAGCTATGACCTGTACGGTCAGTTTGCAATAATCTTAGCAGTGATGCATACCTCCCTCATGGGTAAGATTTTTAGGGAGAATGAAATGCCATAACTGAAGGGCTCACATTTCTCTAGGATTACTGTAGGGCTTAATTAGATGAGTTAATAAAAAGACTTGCAGTTTAAATCTACCCCATGTCTATTATCCCATGACAGAGTAATGAATCAGGATGTTCTGATTATTTAGGCTAAGTAGGACTTTTCAGTCCTTTCACTGATGAACTTCATTACAAGTTCTCCGTTTCCTAGTCCACGATCTATGCTGTCATTAGTCACTTCATCATCTACCATGCCCTCTCAGTCCTAAGGAGGTTTGTGATTTAAAAAATGCTGTGCTCTTCTGGCAGTGTTTGTACCAGTGTTTGAGAGGTAAGCAGTCTCTCATGTGGCCATTATCCATCTCTTTCGACTCCGAACATCACCTTCCACCTCTACCTGTGCCCTCCGCAGTGCTGCTTTCGGACCCCATCTAGGCAGCGTTCATAATGAACAAGCCTGGTCTGGTTTTAGGGCATTCTGTCTTCCTGTGCGCTTCTCCTTCATCCTCTCGAAACAGGGGGAATGTTTGGCTTCCAGCTAACTGATATGTTACTGTTAAATATCAAGTTGTCCATCTGTAAAAAAAGCTTTCAGAAAGATTGTCTATAAACCATTCCTTTAGAGCTTCCAAACCATAAAGGGAAATACTGATCTGTAAAGCACACTTTTATCCTATTAAAATGAAAATGGTTGTGAGTGATGAGTAAGAACTCATCCTTTACTTTTTCTCCTCTAGCTTTCCACCCAAAAAGGAAGTAAAAAACCCTCTCTGTTTTCAGTTGCAATCCATTTCCTTTTGCTTAGTAATGACGGAGTAAACAGCTGAACTGAGCTGTGCTTCCCGTCTACAGATGCCCCATTGAAAAGACATGAGTAGGAGAAACCATTCAATACATGTAGGGTTGTTTTTACGTGATGAAAGGCATATTGACAGTCACTGACATTCCATTTAGACCTTTCACATATGTTGATTGAGAGACAGGTCCTCACTCATAGCTGAATGATTTGTTCAAAGATAGGAAACTAAGGCTTGAAACAGTTGATTTTGTCAAACACAGGTTACTAGTAGAGTTCTGTAAGGACATGTATGGGATGCTGGTCTGTTCAACATATAAAGTAGTGGTCTAGGAAAACAAAAAAAAGGATGCTTAGCAGGTAAGACCAATTGCAATAACGCTAGGGCTAGGTATTACTAGCATGCTGGTTACAAAGAGTTGCACCAGGAGCGTCCTGTTATGAAGCGACAGATCAGCTACCTGGCAAATGAGAGTCAGTGTACATTGCAAAATTGTTGCCCAGATACTCATTAGCAGTGTTTTGGGTGGGGCGGGGGGGGAAATCTAGTTTATTGGGATTTTGACATAGGGTAACACACAAGCAGTCAAGTCTTCCAAGCAGGATATCTCATTGCTGTCTAGATGGTTATGGAAGTCTTGTGTTCTAAGGACCCTTGCCAATGGTGTCTATGGCTGGATCAAATGAGACTCCCTGAACTGCTCTATAGCTCAGTTTTAACAATGCAGCTAGTCCATGGTCCTATATGACTGCTTCAGCATATGCATGATCAGTTGCTGCTGATTATCTTGATTTGTGTATAGAACATCTCCCATCTTAACTATGTACAAAACCACTGTCCTATGTTAGTATTTCTGCACCTACAGGAACAATTTCTACGGTGTGTTTGTAATTCTGTGTACAATTTGGTCAATTCTGGAGCAGAAACAGCCTGGGCAATCTCTAGAAAGAGCCATATTTTCTATGCAGGTTTTTAACTGACTCCTTAAAACACATGAATTGATCTACACAAAGTGGGAGCTGCCTGTGGGACTCTTAAAGACAGTCCAAAATTCCCACCTGGAGCACTCCTACACCAGTTAGTCAAATATTTAACTGCAAAGGCAGCTTGACTTCAGTCAGTCACCTTGTTCAGGTTGGTCCGTTATCTCATCTAGGCAGGTGGCTAGCTGCGGAGTAGCTAGACCACCCAGGGAATTAATAGCTAGCGTGGTGGGCGTTGCACATGGGCACAGCTGTGCTACCCAACTGCACTGCAGTTATACCCATAGGAGAAGTTTGAATTTCATGCTTGTGACATAAGTTCTGTAGTTCTTGCCACAAAGTCACGCGTGTGGGAGAACACAATTCTAGCTTGGTGTCTGCATTCCTTACAAACTCAGAAAATTGTGACATTAGTTTTAAGGTGATGTGAGCACTGAGGCTGGGAGTGCCAGAAAAGAAAACCCTACAAGTCAGAAGCGAACCCTAGAAGAGAGGAGACACGTTTGGGCTGCCTGGCCCTGCAAAAGGCTGGCACCTGGTTCAGACCAGTGGCAGTTTGTGCAGGTGGCCCAAGCGAGAGACAGACCTTCTCTTCCTGCCTCTCAAGCTCTGGCCTCAGGTGCATGTCAGTTCCTTTGCTATTTTAAAGGCTCATCAGGATAAACAAGGTCTAACTCGAGGCTAGAGCCATCCAAGAGTGCTGCAGGAGGCAGGAGAGATCGGTGTGATAGGGAAGGAACACTGTGGTGATTTCTTCTAGTAAAACAGGGATATTGTCAATGTTGGCTCCATATGCAGACTTATTTGAGAAGATGAAGTAGCAGCTTCAAACAAAAGCAGAAGCAAGCTGAATAGCAGGGGAGTTTTCTCTTGTACTAGACAAACACAGAATGTGATGCACCAGCTGGAAATTGAAGCATGACATTCAAATTATAGATAAGGTGTACATTTTTAACAATGGAATTAACCACTGGAACAACGTGCAAGATATATAAATATACACAAACACAAAGATACTCTTTTAGTTGAAAATCTTTATATCAAGATTGGAGACCTTTCTAAAAGGCATGTTCCATTTTGACTACAAATTGTTGAGCTTGGTACAGGAATTCTTTGGTTTCATTTTGTGGTTTTTTTTCTGTGTTGGATTTAGGTAGTGTTTTTATACATGTCTCTTGACATTAAATTTATGAATACTTGATGTTAGACTGATCACGGTCCTAGCTGTGTCATGTTTTTGGAGATGTTAGAAGAAGTGTGCTTATTTGGGTCACTCCCAATACTCTTTACAGTTCTGTGCTCTTCTGCCCTCCAGTTGACGGTATCTGACCAGATGCCACGGGTTGGTGTGAGAGACGGATTTTGCTGTATGGATTCTAGTGTTGCAGAATTAGTTCTTTCTAATACCCATTTCAGTCTTTTGGAAGGATGGGGTTTTTTTGAAAATACTTTCATTTTTAATGTCTGTATAGGAAATTCTGTAGTGTAGTTGAGTCCGTAATTAATTAATTATAAAAAAAAAATTAATGTCATTGTTTTCTCTGATACTCTATCTCAATCCTGTGCACGGTGCATCTCAGTCTTCAGGGTGAGGAAAGTTTATAACCGATAGTATCTTTGGGACTAAAGAGTCTCCTTCTTCTCAACACTTCTCCTCCAGAATGTTGATTTTGTTTGCTGTTTAAGACAGCTTGTTCAGTCAAGTTCTATTCTTGGAATAATACCAAAGTTAAATTTTACATGCCCTTCCTCCCAATATTTTAAATAATGCTTGTACTTATTTTATGTATTAATGCATCATTTTTCCTGAACACAAAACTGGCTAAATCGAACCCATTTATTGTAACATTTTTTCTTTTTCTTTGAAGGTATGTGAAAGAACATATACCTAACGAGATGTGAAATACTCCTTTTTATAGAAAATGAAAGGTGCTAAATATATGTTTCTGTTTTTACAGGCTAAAGCCTATCTAAAGATAGCTATGGAAATAGTAAGACGACTGCCAGTACCTCCCGCTTGAAGTGTTTATCACTGAAACTTACCAAACAAGCAATTTTTTGGCGTGACCAATGCAGAAGAGTCCTGCTACGTAATTACGTGGATGCCATATTTTAGTTCTAAGAACTTTTTAGGAGTTAATTTACCAGAGGTTAAATTATGATTGTGGTATTTACTGTTTTTCAAATCATTGTTTGGCCATGTCCAAATGGATTGAAGTATGCAAAAGATGACAGACGGTATTTAACTGCTGGATTGTAACATCATCAAGCAAGAAGAGATAAAGTATATATTTTTTTGCATGTGTCCTGTTTTAAGGTCAAGATAAACAGCTGCCCCAGCCAAGCAGAATGATGAAAGGGGTGCCAAGGCATAAGTCCTCCTTAAAAAATGACATTTGCCATACTCTGATTTCTGTCAATTTTGGTTCAACTTTTTACTTGGTTAACTACCAAGCTCACCTTAAGTGCTGCAAAATTTTAAGAAGCAAATTCAGTTATGTAACTGCAATACTTTTGTGTGTTCATCTTAAAATAAAAAAAATTCCACATATACTCTGAAGAGTTCTTGTGATGGATTATTGGATAATGTTTGATCATGAGGCGATTCACAGTTTAATGGAGAATGGATTACATGACCCTGAGGCTTATTTCTTGGCTGCTTTGCATTATAATGGACCCAGACAGAAGACTAGGTAACCAAGGTCTTCACTGAAAACCACATGGTGTGCCTGAGCTCAGTTTGCCAGGGGATGCAAATGATCAAGATAAATTAAATTTATGATTGTATATTCCTATTGCAGTGCAGCAACTTGGAATTTGAATATAAAGATGTATTTCTGAAGTAAAGAAAAATTTGGTCTTCAAACTGCGTGGCCTTCTGGTTTGTTTTTTCATTGCCTTACATTTTTGCGATCTTTATTTTTGTGTTGGTGTGTGGAAGTGGAATAATATGCCTTTAGGGAATGAGTTTCCATTTACAATTAGATGTTTGAGTTGACATTTAGGCTTTTTCATTTACACAATCAAGTATGGCTATCTTAAATGTACATCTTAACCATACAGTATTGGGAATTTAACCATACCAGAGACTTCTGCTGTTGACCTCTGTGGGACAAGATTTTCCCTGTAGTCCAAATAATTATTCATAATTTTGGATGTTATTGGCTTTTTATATTGAGGTGATAAAACATAAAAAGTTGGTATATATTTACATATTTATATTTTATATTTAAGTAATATGTACCCAGAATTTATATGGGAAAGCTAGACACAAATTATGGGTTGAATTTCAAGCTTAGGTGATTTTGTAAACATGTAAACTATATAGTCCAAAACTGTTGATTTTTTGCTTCAAGACTATGTCTAAACCTCCTCGCCTGCACCCTCCCCCATGAGACCTCATATCATTGTTCAGCTTATTCAGTAGCATATTATCCCAGGCCTGTAGAATTGCCACAAATATTCACTTCCTTTCAGTTGTCTAATATATTCTACAAAAATGAAAGCTGGCTTAGTGTTCTGCCCTTTCTTATTGTATTGATAATGTATGTGTTTTTTTATGTGAGTTTTATCTCTACACATATTATTTATTAACTTCTGCTTTACATACTGTAATTGTTGATATGTATGTCTATAAGTAATCCTGTGGTTATTTTGGCATAGTATAATCATAAATTTCATAGGAAAAACTGTGATTTCTGACTTTTTTAGCAAAAGACTGCGATGCTTTCTGAATTTTGGTATTTATTATTTTTATTCTGTCAAAAAGAATGTACCTGACACCCAGTTCATGTTGAGACTGGGTGAACAATCAGTATACAGATATAAGGTTGGTTGTTTTCTGTTCCTTTTCTTTCTCATTATTTCTTGGGTTAGTTGAGGGATGAAACTTGCTTTCAAATGTCCTTTTATTTTTACTCCTTTTTACATATTTTTTTTCCTTTTAATTAAGTACTGCGGTTTTGCTCTGTTGAATCTTTCACCTGCAGAACTATTTTTGAATGCCTTTATCAAGAAGCTGGTTATAATGATTAAATATAGTTTCTAAGCCAATCTGAAAATTCATACTTAATTAACATTTTTGTGGAAGGATTACACAATGTAGTAGGTGAGACCTGATTTATTGATTAAAAATTGTCAGTCATTTAAAATATATATATATGTAATTGTACACAGTAGGAAGGACTTTTCTGCATTTAAGGACAGCAATGGTTAAACCAAATTTAAAATGAGAAGGTATTTGCTTTACTTTCCTCATTCTTGAGTGAAAAAGTATCTGCTTCCCAGCCCTTCTCCTGCAAAGGCAGTGAAGGGCACTGACAGAGTGTTATTGCTACTTAATGTTGTAGAAACACATACTCATATTTTTTTTTATTCTACACTACACTGTTAAATACATATTTATGAATTCTAGTCAACATACTAGATTTGAAATCGTAGTTCATAAAACCCGTGGTAAAAGTTATTGGACTGGGGGTGGTGGTGGTTGGATCAGTCAGAGGTTGAGCAGGAGACAGTGGCATTTAACCATAGTTTATAAATACAGGTTATAGACTTGACACACAGGGTTGTTTGCTCTTTTCAGCTCCAGTATTTTACTTTCATCTCTGTGATATTTCCTAGTGTACTAGTATTTTTTTTCTAAAAATGCTAATCCTAACAATAGGACCTGGCTTTCCTGAGCTGTATGGGTAGATGCCCTTTGCTCAGGAGCAATGGAGACTTACTGCAAAATTACTGTGATTGTGGGTTACCAGCACAGAATTATTAACGTTTGTAGCAGTGTAAGCTGCAGATACATGCTGCAAAATCCTACAGAGGAAGAGAAAGAGGAAGGCTGGGAAGGCACAGAGCCAAGCAGGCAGTAGTGGGTACAGAGGCAAATGTCAGTCCCAGGTTACCTCCTGTGTAGGTTAAGAGCAAGATTCCCAAGATCGCCTTGCATCACTCTTAGAGTTATTTTGGCTTTCACGATACGGCCCTTTGTATAGTGACCACAGTTCTTGTGTTTGCAGGTAGTTCCTGTTGTTTCTTGGGTGAGTAGCGTATGGGCTGTGTCTTAACACGGTGCATTTCCTGGCTTTCACAAGTTTCGGGTTTGATGAAAATGAAGCTGAAAGAGGATATAGAATTGTTTGTGGCAGTGAAGTATTTTGCTATCAAATTTTTACTGCTACGTTCAGGTCATTGTGAACTGTTCAGCCTTTGAGACTATGGTTTGTGCAATCCTTCAGATGTTAAATTTCTCACAACAGCAGCAAAATTTTTAATTATTTGTAGCAATGAAAGTAGTTTGCAAATCAGTTTTTCTCTACCATTTCAATTTGAGTTTAAGCTACAGCCCATTTTAGTTGCTCTGATTGGTGATCATGGTGATGAAATAACATTAATGCAGAGAAAAAATGGCAGAAGCAGGTCATCTTCAATATATTAACAACCCCCTCCTGTTGGGTTCAACACAGCACATGAATCCCCCCCATAATATCTTTCCCCTAGTAAGAATATGGTTTCCACCTGGACCTACTCAAACTCCCTGCTGGGTTCTTCCCACTTGTGGTGCGGTTAGTGCTGATTAGAGCAGGCTTTGATCCGAGGCAGGTGCTGCATACTGGTTTGTTGGTAAACTTTGTTCAGGCTAGTATTGGGCCCCCTGATATAAACCAAAGGCTGCAATCAAGGGGGGGGAAAAGGGAGCAAAGAAGAGGTGAATCTCATGCCAGTAGGAAATCTCCAGGTTCCCAGAGACACTGCTGTAATAATACTGGGTTTGCAGGTGCAAGAATATATGTGGGAGAATAAAAGCAGGAGAGCAAGAAGAAAGGAAAACCCTTCTGTTGATCAGGTGAAAGATTAAAGAGCTGTGAGAGGCTCTGTGGGCTACAGAACTGATTTGCAGATGCTAAGGCACCAAAGATGCTGTGTGACAATATAAAGGGGATTTTGGTACTTAACTTAAGCTGTGCAAAGCTTCTATCAGAGCATCCCCAACCCCGAGACTGGCACACGAGTTCCATACCCGAGTACCCAAGGTGCAGGGACTGCGCCCGTCCTTCCAGATGTCATTGGTGGGCGTAGGATCTCCATGCTTCCTTTTCCACAAGGTTTGCAGTATTTGCCCAAGGTGCAAGAGACTTGTTCTACGCCTGGCATTGGCTGAGAAGATTCAAATCCATAGCTCCTAAACTTAGGAGAGGTCCTCAGCCCCTGGCTTAGTCTTTGCTAAGGACCGTCAATGAGCATTCATCGCTTCTTCTGATAAAGCTGTATCGCTTGTGGAAGAAATAAGGAACATTGTGGTACTGTGTCTCTTGTGGAGGAAATAAGGAATATTGTGGTAATCACAGCTAATTATTTTTTAGCCTACTGACTTGGGCTGGACTTTGATCCTTGCTCCCAGCTTTATTGGAGATTTTTACCTAACGAGTCAGTGAATAAAATGATCAATTCTTAGGGTAATGTCTGGCATTGTAGCTGCTTGCAGCCTTGAGAAAAGGCTGGGAGGTTCTGCGTTTGGATTTTGATACCCATGTATTATTTTAGTTTCTCATGGCCGCATCTGGGCCTATATTGCTGTCATCAGTCTTACTTAACGGGAATGCTTCCTAGCAGAGATGGTTAGGTGGAAAGGCTCCTGCTTAAGGATGCTTGACAATAAGATGGATCTAAATTGCTGATTTAATTTCAGAATTGATTTATAATGGCAGTTATAATGATGATTATATTTTATTTTGGCAGCATATCAGCCAATGCACCGGTATGTCAGCCACATATCACAAAAGCACAGCAAAAGAAAAAATTCATTCTGAAAGTAGTTTTCAGACTAAATTTAAGACTTACCTTTTTTTTTGTGCATTCTTTTACATTATACAGATATTAAATCTGAAGAAAAGGTATATTCAAAGGTCTGTATTTTTCCATTATCTTCACATATTCAGGGAGGCTTTTTTTTTTTCCCCCGGCAACAAGAGGACAGGCACAGCTTGTCATTCCTTATGCACCTATTCCTCTCAGTTTCTCCATTTGCATGAGTCTGGATCTGAATACTGACTTTAATCAATGCAAATAAATGACTTCTCCTAGGGAGTACGTGAGTCTTCAAATGAGCTAGTGGGGGGAAGAACATCTGTTGTCCTTCAACATCGTTTTGAGGGCTTACAGATTTATTTGAAGTGTTTTCACTCACACCACTGGGATTTTCTAAAAGTTGTGTTATTTCCTGTGGTCCAGAGGTTTTGTCTTTCCTATGAGAGAAAGGCAGGAGACTCCCCACACTTGCCTCCCTTAGGTATGCTTCCTGTTACTAAGCGAGGTCTGTTTTAAGAATACAAACTTCTGGTTACTTTTTCTGAAAAGTGTTAGCTTACTTGTAATGACTTTCTAATGGTACTTAGGAGTACTTTTTTACTTTCAGGGATTTTTTTTTTATTTTTTCAAATTAAGCTTGAAGAAATACTCTAATGTATTTTTAAAGCCCAGTTTGGCTGCATATCTGGGAGAAATGAACAGGGTGAGAAACTATCTTATTAAGCCAAGCCCGTATTCTCTAGATTTAATTTTGGAGTGTTCCTTCAGTGTGTAAATGTTTCAAATATTTTTACATCTCATTAAGGGAAACTGTTAAAATGAACAGAAGGTCAGGATCCTGAACACTTCCCTGCTCTGTAAGCAGTAAGCACTGTGAGGGTGGCGTGAGATCTGTCTGTAGGCTGGTCAGACAGGCCAGGATGAGTTTACATGTTGTTTTATCTGCTGAATCAGGAAGTTTCTACATGTCTCTTTTTAGAGGAGGAATTTCCATATAAACGGGCTTTTGTCTGTGATACCTTGAGGCCTCTAATTAATTACATTTCAGATGGAGTCGGGAGGGTTTGAGTTCACACTCCCTACTTCCTCCTGCAGGATAATAGGACCCAATGGCTATTTTGGAGAGTTACTTTTTAAAACAAGTGTTAAAAGGCTGGGAAAATGTGCCTTGTAAGCATCTAGGCTTTGAAAACTTAGTCTAATAAACCCACATTTATTCGTGAGTGCCAGCACTACTGGCATCTCTTTTGTAATGCCTTAATATCCTAAGCTTTTAGAAAGCCTGTGAATTTGTTGCTTGTTTGCACGTTTTTATAAATGCGTGTTTTACAGATGTATTTCTTAGTAACACAGACACTGCTACTTCACTTTCAGCTTAATTCCTCTATAGTGTAAATAAAACTCTTTTTGTAAAGCAGTTTTCCGTGACTGTTGGTAATGCATCTAGAAAGTTATTCCTCTAGAGAAAGAAATGACAGGGCTGTTTGATGCTGAATGCCTTCTTCCCTGTTGGGTTAATATAGGAAATTGTAGTTGCTGTCTCGGTGAATGTTGTTGGTTTTGTTACCCTGATGGGAAATATATCTTCACTAATACAAAATGAAACAGCTGATAAAATGCCTTTTAGTTATTAAGAGCTTGTAGCTCATGAACATTGAAAACAGTACACACTAGGGTAATTTATTTAAAATATTCTTATTTTTACACTTTTTAAGTATGGTTTTTAAGAAAGCAGTAGCAATAAAGACATTTGGACAAACTCTCTGCTGTTGAAATGGATTGCTTTCCACTGGCTGAAAAGGTCTGCCATTTTCACAACAAATGTGACTCAGACAAGTATTATTCAACATCAGTGCCTGTGCACAGGATCCTGTATATGAATCTGCAGTAGCAGGTGACAGGAGGGAAGAGGGATGATGTACCAGTATTTGCCTGGAATGACCTCATGCCAGGAGGCAATAGGAATTTGTCTGGCATAGCAAAAATACAAGCAGAATTACATTTTAGGGAAAGCAGATGGGTCAGGGCAAAGCAGGGGTGTCTTACTAGTTTGTAGATGTGACAGCCATATGAAAGGAAATAAAACTTTTCTACTGTCAGAAATAAAACTGGGAACGTATCTGTCCCGGTTCTGCCAGAAATGTACAGTTGGCAAATATGTCACCTGGGGTGCCTGGCACCCTGGGGACGTGCTGATCCTGGTGGTTCAGAAAGGTGTCAGGACAGAATCATCAGATCTCTGCAGATTATCTGGAGTCCTCATTTATGACACAATTTCTGCATGTTAGGGAAGCTATTGAAAAATACATTTACAAGCGAATAGTTGAAAACAGTTGCCACAGAATGTTACTTGAGAAACAGGATGTCTTAGTTCTTGGTCAGTCTGTTTTATATCAGGTAACGTGCCATCCCAGGGTGGTTGTTTATTAAACTTAGCATTTTAGCTGTCTTTACCACAGGAGCTGAAGTTGAATACAATAGCAAGATACATAATCACTGCAAGGTACTTTTCTTGGCACTTGGGTGATACCAACAAGCAAGGAGTAATTTTGAATACCTTACTGAATTACTGTACCAGAGCTTAACATACAGTAACCTGAAGTTTCATCCTATTCCAGTAATTTTTTTCTTTACAAAGTGTTTCGCATTGCCTTTTCCAGCAATTTAGTACTGTCAGTTGGTCAGATAAAGATAAAAAGATTTATGTATGGAGGCTCCTAGAGGGAATTTCATGCTTTGAAGTGAGATTCTATAACTTTCTTCAAAACAAAATGGTGAATGATAGGGTTGTTTTTTATCTTCTGTTTAGTTTTCAGGAACTACAGTCACCATAAGATAAGATACCAGTTGGACATAATTTTGGATAGTCAAATTGGAACTCTTCTAACCAGGTGCTGATCATATCTTGAGAATACAAACGCAGAATCGTCATGAAGCTCTGGTTTTTTTGTATATGAATGTCTGTATTTCACTGTATCTGCATTGGCATGGGATCAATAACTGGCAGATAAAATGCAAAGAACGTTTGAGAAGCACGTGAGTGAATTGTCACGATTAAGGATCATGAAAACATACCTGTTGAACCCAGATTTCTGATGCAGCATGTGCATGCGCTGACACTGGAGGAGCCAGCAGCATTCAGACAGTGCCATGGAAGTTTTCACCTCCTAGGTGAGCTCCAAACTCATGCTGTGATTTGCTATTGAGAAAAGTCACACCCTAAACCGTGTCAGCGTTGAACCTTTATACTGTATGTTCGCATGTCCGGAACATGGGAAGTGACTCACCAAAATGTTTATTCTTCACATTGCGATCTACTCTTCCTAGAAAAACAGGGATCTATTTACGCCACAATGTATCAGTGCTGCTTATCAGAGGGTACAATATCCCTGCTGGGGCTGGTACTGGTCAATATTTGTTGGTAGCTGGTGTTCTGTTTGTAGAAGGACAGTAGCTGCGTGTAATACTTGGGAACCACATTCTTACATTGCTGCACCTGGCAGTTGTTATGGGCTATGATGGTTGCTTTGATTTACTTTCCGTCTGAGTAATGCTGCGTTATTTGTAGGCAATGTGTAGCCCTGCAATTCTAGTGTTACCATTCCCAAGATAAAATCCTGCACCGAGAATGACCCTCTAGCAATGGCATCTTACCCTTGTACCTCCACTATGTGGGAAGAGTTCTGCGTGGGCACTGGGAGAGTGTGGCAGAGCCGTCCACTCTTCTCTTTGCCGTGAAGGACTTCTTTGGGCCTGTTGGGACACAGAGATAATTGAGGGTCAGTAAAGTGGTATGAGGAAATAGCCTTCCATGTGATGTTTGAACATGAAACTAGTAAGGGAGGAAACCTGGAGGAAAGCTGGAACCTCTCTGCTGTTTTTCTGGCCTTTTCAAAAGGAAGACCCTTCTTTCGCAGCACTGTAAATTAGCAGTTTTAAGTCACGTGGCTTTGATAAACTGTATTTTTATTATTTGTATTATTGTAACCTTAAAAGGTATGTGGGCTTTCTGTGCACATTTCATCAGTACCTATGTTTTACTGCATCACTTTGTAAAATAGAAAATTATTTTCCCCCTATATGTATAATGAAAATGCCCAACTGTGCTTTCATGCATTGCATGCAATACCTCTCCTGATTTCCACTGGGGCTCAACTGCAAAAACAGGAGAAGGAATACACATGTGATTGGTTTCTGTTTAAGTAATTGTATGTTTTGAAAAAAACTTTACTATTCTAATGTGTGCTTGTCAAGCAATACTTAGAGCAAAATGTGAAGATGTTTCTAACTAATGCTTTTATTGTTCTTCAAGTTCTTTTGAAAGTGTGTTATTCATAAACTTTAAAAAGAACTGTTTTCTTTTAAGAAGCGTCCGTGTTTAATATGTTCAACTAAGAAACAAAACTCAAAAAAACTGTTTATGATACAGTTTTATAGTTTCTGATGGGGCATATGAAATGCGTATTTTCTATAACCTCTGCTCTGTAGCTTAGTGCCACTAAGATATAAAATAATAGAGCCTGACATGCATAGAGAAGAAGTGGTCAGCATAAAATGCAAAGGGGATGGTTTGTTGTTTGCATTTCAGCATACAGAAGGTAAGAAGTTGCCTGCATCTCAAAGCCAAGCTCTAAGAGTAGTGATCTCTGCAAATTAGAAATATTATGACTTCTAATCCCTAGTTGTAAAAAAGAATTCATTTCACTCCTGTGATGTGTTGTGGAGAACTGGATCGCTGTCTCTCTGTAGGAGGCCAGTTAACAGCTTGACAAGACTGGCAGCAGTGAAGTTTCCTAGCAATGAAAGCCTCACTCTTCAAGAGGATTATTGCATTTTGATTAAGATCAATATATTTGCGTTACTGTACACAAACAGTTTGATTCAACCCTTGAACTTGCAGAATGTTGACCTCCAGGATTTTGTCCCACAAGACATCTGAGACTTTAATTTGCCAGGTGGTCCAAAAATCATCGACTGACCTCCACTCTGAGGCGCACAGCTCTCCTTATGTGTGGGGGTGGCACGCATTGCAGAAGTTGCACTGATTCATCGCCTCTCCCAGGAAACCTCTGCCTGGCTCACTTCAAGCCTTACTTCCCCTAAGGGAGTTTTGAGCATTCATGCTCTTTTAATGAGCTACGTTGGAAGATACTCTTGTGAAGCAGCGATTCCACAAGAGCAGAAATACTGTCAAAGCTAATTCATCCTGGAGCTTGTATTAACTGCTCATTACCAGTGTTTGTCATTATGTTTTCTTCAGCTGTTGTTTTGGTGTAAGCAATGTCAAGTGATCCGACAACAGCAGAAAATCACACTGCTTTCAGAGGGTTAGATGCAGTTTAAGTGCATTTCTGGCAGTTAGCATTCATCTGCAGACTAGCATCTCTTTGTGGGGGACGCCCATTCTGCAAACCGGTCCAGGTTTCAGCCCAACGGCGCTATGTGCTGTGGTACCGACGCCGTCGTTTCGCTTGCGCGGTGCTATTGACTCGCCCGGCTTCATGCAAAGCGAGCGCGGCCGAGCGCTGCTCTGCTGCGGGCCCCCAGCAGCACGCTGGCTCGTCGCAGTCTGGCCAGCGTGGTTCCGAAGGCCCTGCGAGAGCGGCGCTCATGCGGACCGCAAGACGTTGTGCCCGTGTTGGTGTTTGTAATACGCGCCCTGGACCAACCCCCGTCCTCGCGTTACGGGGGCTCGAAGCACTAATTCTCTCTGGAAAGGGGAAAACCAGCCCCCTTAATTCACACTTTAATTCTCTGTAGGTTGTAAATCAAGTCCAGGCGTTGCAGATCCCTTTTACACCCTGCCCAGCACTGCCGGCCTGTTCCTGGGGGTTGCTGAGAGATGCGAGTGTCGGGTGCGATCTGCTCGGGTACCACAGCGGTGGAAGGGGAAGGCGGTGACAGTTTTCAACAAGGGACGAAGCTCTGCACGCAAAGGCCAAGCCAAGCGGTACAGTCATTTGAGGTAGGTTCCATTAATTTAGTTCTTCACCAGAAAACACCCTTTTTTCTTGGCTTTATCTTCATGACAGTTACCAAGAACCTTATCTTCCTTGATAATTTCATATTTAATGCTTACCATACAATATCTTAAAAGAAGCTTTTTTTAAAGACATTTATTTATTATTCTAAAATATGTATATGTTTTTCTTTACCTTTTCAAAACAGAATAAGTAATATTAAGGCTTTGGTTTTTAAATTGGAATGAATTGCAGCTTATTTTCTAAGGATTTTTATTCCAGATTTTAGTATGTTGTATATGGGGTCATTGTTAAAATTATTTCTGCAGTTCCTATTATGTGCATGAATTTGAAAGGCTTTGACAGAAATAAATAGGTACGCAGTTGCTTCAGATCTTTTGCTAAATATATAATGATAGGATATATACCACATATAATTGCTTCTAAATCCAACTAATTGATTGTGACTATGTTTTTGTAATGTTCTCTTCTAAAAGCATACAATTTATATTTTAGGATATGCTGCAATTTACATTTATAACAACATTATTTTGACCCAGCTTATGCTAATATTGAGGTTTCAGAAAAGAAAAGGGAGCGATTCTCCACCCCCATTTCAAAGCACAGTTGGTGTGGCTTGGTAAAGTACCACAGTATGTACTGAAGAAGAGTTTTGCCTTGCAGCCTCTGGGTTTCTTTGTCTAGTTTTGCGATGGTTTGATCAGATGCCCCTGGAGTCTTCCCCCGAGATCTACAAAACAAATAGATTTGTCACAAATGTTAGCAGCAGAGGCAAGGAAACTTGGTAGATGTGTCATATGAGAAATCCGCTCTGTTATATTACTGAAATAAAATACAAGGAGATGGCATAGATCACAGCTTGGATTAAGTAGCTGTCACCAGGAGGAAAATTGGGCTTTAGCCCAATTTTGTAATGTTAGAAAAATACACAGAAAGAATGGAATTATCTCAGTCTCTGATACAACTACCTTAAATACAGTTTGCACAAAGATATCATTTTCATTTGCATCTTGAATACTTGATGCCTGCATACCTAGAAGGTATAATATTTCTACAGAAAGTACCCACGTACTCAAATTTGGCATACAAAAGAATCTCAGCTCCAGGGAGCAAACAGGTCTGAACTAACTGAATGCCTGTGAAGGGATGTAAACCCGTCTCTAGGAAGGGATGCAAACCATGCTACCAAAACTAGTTGGAAGCTTTTTCAGTCCAGATTCCTCTGTGCCTATAATTTCAGCATTCGTACAACAGTAAGGCATTTGTGTAGCTACTTTTATGTAAGGACATGATACTTGGTACATTTATTTATGTATTGTGCCTAATAATACTCCACCTAAAACCTGTATGCTTTCATATTTACTTTGCATATAGGCCTGACTGTAAACATCCATGCTAAACGCCTGCACTTAGGCATTGCGGGTGTCACTGCCTGCACCTGCGTGCCGTGGAAGTTCCTGCTGTCCCTCACGCTCCTCTGTGGTAACCCTGAGTTTGTTTTGGGGAACAAAATGTACTTCCGAAAGAGCTGTAATAGGAGAGATACCTTCTTCAGCTCTTACGCTACAATAACCAAATGAAGGCCCTACCTCAACTTTTTTGAAGAATTCGATTTTCCTATTCCTTTAGATGGGAGCACTTTTCTTTCTCCTCACCACCATAACTCTTTCTGTTATGCCAGAGGTAGTAAAAGAAAAAAAAAAGTGTGATTTAATATTGCTTTCACAGAACAATTAAAATACTTTTTCTATTAAAATGGTATTATTTATATTGATTCAGCTGTCTAGATGTGACTCATGTAAGGATGGAAATGCATTTTTTAGAATAGGGGGCTGCCAAACAATTGGTTTGGAAAATGGTGAGTGGAAAACACTTCTAAAGAGGAAAGGTCATCTTGAGCATATATGAACAAATACTGCCAGATATTCTTTAAGAACAATAGGTAACTATCCATCCCTTCTATTTCAAAATTGCTTGGCACAGCCTTATTCTAGTATTTTCCCCATGCAAACAAACATCTAAAAATGCTTCTGCTTATGCTCATTAGCATAAACACCTTCAACAACACATTGAAAGTGACTTGTACATCTGGTTGCCTTGTAATTTATTAATAAGCACATGCTGTTTAATAAATTATTATTTTTTGTAAAAAGCATTAAGAATTTATGTTTGAGATTTATTTTTTTTTTCTTTTTAGAGAAGTGAGAAAATAGTCTGGAGTTTGATTTTTTTTTTTTTTTTTTTTTTTTTCTTCGTAACTGCTGTAGATATCTATATTTTCTATCAAGATACCAGGTAGTGGACAAAAGGGAAACTGCAAAGGTCAAGGAAAACATCTTTTCAATACAGTGAGATGGTGAAATGCTGAACAGGGAACACAACCCTGGAAGGTCACCGTTGACTGTGAATAATTTCAAGAAGCAAAACCAGTACTTAGTTTTGCTTTATGATTTTGCATTAGAATGATGGCCTTAGCCTGCAACAGTCCAGTCATCCAGATTTTTTCTGATGGCTGTTACTGATTTTTTTTCTTTTTCCATACTGAAATGTGGTTGGTTAGAGCTTACATTTTTGCCACTTGGATTTGTGTTTCAAGGTTACTTCCTTGTGGCTTGGGGCTTTGATGCACTAGGTGTAACCTCTCTGTTTCCAGTATGCTTTTATGCATGATATACCTCCTTATAGGCATGGCATACCTACTCAAGAAATTATAATTATCAAGCTGGCACAGTCTGTCTATGGCCTGTCAGGGCATCTGGACATTTGCTGAGTATTGATTTTTCTGCACAATGTGAATTAATGGAAAATTTCAAATCCTGAAGTCTCTTCTCTGACTTACTGCTTTAAACAGCATTGCAGAGGGGGCATTATCAAAATAGGGATCTGAGTGATTGATGAAGGAGCCAATTGTGTGAGTGCTTGGTGTATTTGCACAAGTTGGGACAATTAAAGCTAAGCAAGAAATGAGAAATGGCAGGGAAGTGCAAAACACTGTTTTATCTAACTTGAAACCAGATGACTTCAGACACCAAAAGGTTCCTTTCCGGTGGCAGCTTTCAAACAGCCCTCGCAGACTTCAGCTGGCACCAGCTGATGCTGTGAAGAGAGAATTCAGTCATCGCTGGCCTTTTCTGGCTTTACATCCAGGGGAGAAAGAGGTCAGAGTGGCTAAAATGAAGTCAGTAGAAGGTCTCAAAAAAGTTAATACTTTAAAACATGCGGTTTATATTCCTTGATGTGACCTCCAGTTCTAGGCAGACAAAAATGTAGGTGAGAACAGAAAGTCAAGAGCTAAAATTGACTCGGAGTGATCTCAAGTTCAGTACTGCCAAAACTGAATTTGCAAACCATCAGGCTGCATAAAACTCATGATCTGCTTAGGGAGAACTAAAACACCAGCCAGCCAATCAACCAACCAAAAAACCTTTTGACTTGCCTGCGGTTTTTGAGACTCTATTTGACACTGTATTCACAGGTTTCTGCAACTGTGGAGACTAGAACCTTACTATTTTGTGTTAATGGGAGTCAACATAATGAACTCCCAGAGCTGCAATATAAGGGGAAAAAAATTAGGAGTATTTTAATGAAATTGTGAAAGTTGGTAAAATTGCAGGTTGCGGAGATACAGGGCAAAACCCCGTTGCTGTTAAATTATTGCTTAGATACTGACAGAAGGGAATAGCTTTCTGTAGCCCTATTTTAGTGCAGCTGCTCTGGCCATTGGATGAGTAAGGTTGTAAATAGGGCTAATCTGTGGAAGAGGAAATCCTGTGGCAGCAGACAGTGGCTGCAATGTGACAAACTATAAATACTAAGTGAATGAAGATCTCAGACAGAACGACTCTTGGAAGGAGCTCACCTGTCTCCAGAATTAGATGGACCAGAGTGAAAAAATGAGGGACTTTGCTGCATGCAAATGTCCTCCTCCTCTCTGACATCAGACAAACACAGAAAATTGCCTTCCTGGAATACCACCCCTTACCGCAAGCTGTGTATTTACTTTTGCAGGAGGCCCAAGCCGGCATGGGTGCTGCAGGGGGACCAGGCAGGAGCAGGATGCTGGATGGGTGGTTGTTCCCAGCGCTGCGTCTAACTTCCTACCGACCCTCGAATGAAATGGCTAGTGAGGGCTCTATGCAATAACCTAATTGCTCTGATTTCTGCTCTTTTGTACCAAGCGGATCACTACCTATGACATTGAGACTGAAATAAGCTGCATCCCTGAGGCATAAGACCCCAGGTCAGCTGGTTGGGAACCTTCTGGAAAAATAGTGTTTCGTCAGTAAGTGGTGACTGAATAAAACCGAATCTTCACATCTTAATTTCCATTTCTCTTCCTTCCCACTCTCCAGCGCCTGTCCTCCCCTCCTTCCTACCTTCTTATCCCTTTTGTTCCTCCAGTTACCAGTACTGCAATCTTCATGTGCCTATAGCATCTCTTAGTCCAAGTTTTGCTTCTTGCTACACTGACATCAGGTGTTCAGAGACCCAGGAAGGAAAACCTACCCTGAGACCTAGGAGTGACTTTATGTGACTTACATACGACCTCTGCATCTACCTTTTTTGTCCATGTAATTAAACTTTTTTTGTTCTAATTGAAAATTTCTACAAACAGGCTCTCTACCTTTGTTTCCCCAGTCCTGGGCCCTGCTTCTGCTGAGCTTGTAAATATTTTAAATTTAAAAAAATTAAATTTGATTATATATTACTAAATTCTGAGCTTTTTACCTTCTCTTAGAATCCTTCATCTTGACAGTGCTCCTACTGCCCTCAAGATTCAGGCATTGTCTCAAATATGCACAAGCAACTGGAGAGGTGAAGGGGTGACTGATCCATATGAATTTACTTTTTTGAGTTTTTGTTCAGGGTTTTTCTTCATACATAATGCTTTCCTATTTGTACTTCCTCTCGCTTTCTTTTTCCTTGGTCTGATTAAAGAGTGCCAGCACAAAGAGCTCCTCAGTAACAACAGCCTTTGTGTGCGGTGAAGGGCAAAGAGGCGAGATATTCCCATCCAGGATAGAGAGAGAGATGAAAAGAAGGCCACACAAGGAAGCATATTCACAGCATGAGCATTAATAACTGGTGTCTACTAAACATGTAAAGGTTGGTGTTTCTGGCCAAGTAAAATGTCTTGATGGCAGTTGCCAAGTGAGTCAGTGTGTTTTCTATATAAATTTAGAGGTATGGCTGAAAATTGCTGCTTGTGGCTAGTGACAGTTCTTAGAGCTCACCACCAGCTTCCCGCACTGTTCATACGTATGTCACATGTCCCTTCCACCCTGAGAGCCCGGGGTGACTGACTGTTCACACAGACTAGAAAAGCATCAGTTTTTAAAACGTCTAGCCGGTTTGCATTTCCATTAGGCTTTGGTGCACCTAGTTTTGACCATACTTGTTACGTGTCACCAATCCCTGGGTACTCCTCAGTCACGGTATCCCCAGGGTTTCTGGAGATTTTGTAACTATTTAATAAATTGTGAGATAATGGCTATTTGAAATACTGATCAGATCAGTGAGTAAAAGTTGTTTTGGGAGCTCAAAGCACCACTTGCTCCATGCCTGTGAGGAGCGGTGCTGCTCCCCTCCTCAGCTCCCTCACAGGTTGCATCTGGGATAATAGGCCTGCGGTGTTTTCAGACTGCTAAAAGCAGTGACCCAGAGCTGCACGGAGCGAGGAGAAAGAAGGCACTGCTGTTAACCACTTTGGGGCTCAACTGGGTGTTGTGAGACCGGGTCGTGATGCTCCCAATGGTGGTGGAAAGAGAAGCAGTGATGGAGGGAATCACATCTTCACTCCAGTGTCCTTTAATGAACCATAATCCAGTTTGGAAGCTTATTTCTGTATGCTAATAAAATGGAATTGCATTTCTGAAAAGTGTCAAGACCAGCACAGTATGCAGACTTTTATACAGATTTTATAGTGCAAAAAAAGAGAGAACTTCATAGCCTCTTTTACTCTAGTAATCACTGCTGTTTATTAAGTCTTTGTTATCTCTAAATTGAAGTAATACTGTGAGCTACTTGTGTTTGCTGCTTAGTTTACTTAATTGTCCAGACATTTGACTCAGCACTGACTAACCTAGATGCCACGTCCATATGCTGATACGATCCCCTGCTCTTGGGGGACTATGAGTTAGCAAGCTGCCCATTTAATGCTGAACATGTGGGAACTGCTGTGTAGTGTGAATATGCTGGCCCAGCAGGCTTGTTTCAGTGCCAAAACGCCTCACAATTGGACACAATTTTTCATTGTCACATGCCCTTTCAGGGAACTCTCCTGGCAAATACAGGTTTTGTTTTCTTCTCTCTGAACCACCACTGGGTGCTCAGAGGTCCAGGAAGTAAAACCTGCCCCGAGACTTGGGAGTGCTTTACATGGCTTGCCCACTGCCTCTCTTCCCTTCCAATGCCGAGGTAGAAATGGCCATGAAAGCGTTTAGTTGCCCCCTTTTCCCCCCGCTTCCCTTTAGCTTCATAATGGTCTCTGAATCTGTATGTCAGAGATTATAGTAGAAGCTGTAGGACTGAATTAAAGTGAAATGAAAAAGGAATGAAGAGAAACCCTAATTCTTTAGGTAGGGCAGATGGTATTCTTTGGCATGCTAACAGTGAGATGCTGTGAGTATGGTACCCTAACACAAAATACAGCGCCCTACCCCTCTGACCCATAATTCTCGGTGGGGTGTAACCAAGGAGTTTCATTCAGCCTGTTCAGGTGCCAACCTGCACACACGGCTATCTTGAGCTGTAAGTGACAGCAGTGCACTGTGAGGCTGCCTCTGCTTGAGGTAGCACTTTGTTGCAGTTGTGATAGACCAACGACCAACAACCAACTTGACAAGCAGTGTGAAGTTTGCAGGTGGAGAGAGTATATTTTAGGAGATCAGCTGGGAGAGCTGCAAAATGATCAAGCCCTCAACCCCAAAAGTTTGCCTTTGGGTTGGAAACAGAAGCTTCAGTATAAACTCAACACAGTGGTGTTGCAGTACTGCTGTAGAACTGAAAAAACTCAAAACTTGTCCAGCCTTTCCAACTTTACCAGTTGGTCTAACAAAAGATGTTAGTCTACCTTTAAACTTTACAGGCATTGCATTATCCCTTCTAGGAGCTACACAGTTAAAAGTTGTGGGCCAACTTTACTGAAAGGAGTGGTACTGCCTAGCATCGCTGGTTCACCGGCACAATGGACTCGATCCAGTCACGTTCCTTTGAAGCCCCTCAGGTGGGAGGACAGAAGCAGCTGTATCTCCCACCAAGGTGTCCGAGAAGCTCAGCATACTAGAAAGACCAAATTATTGTATTTTCTAGGCACTTACCTGGGCTCTCTTCCCTCTCGGCACAGCTCACTCTTCAGGCTGCAGTGGGCAGTTCAAGGGTGACAGCAGACTCCCCAGGCTCCTTGGTTATTTCTGGGTAAATCCAGCTCTAGATCTTTATAAAAAGCAAAGAGTGAACAAATATGAAATAATAAAGTGAAAGGTGAGAACAGGGCATTGGTTGTATTGAATCATACCATTGATCATCATTTCTCTCTTTTGTCTATTCTATTTTTGTGGACAGTATTATTAGCTCAATATATGTATATAGATGTTACTATAGCATTGCACTGACCCATAACTTCCCTTACTGTTTTGTGGGGCTCTATCGCGGTGAAGGTTGCAGGATCTTTCCTTGTCTTCAGTATTTGTATCCATCTTTATTTTGTTCCTCACTTGCTGAGGGTGGAGCAGCACCCACTGTTGGTGCTGTGCTCTGGTCAGGCAGAATGAAGTCTGTCAAAAAAGAAAAAAAAAAGGGGGGGGGGGGGGGCGGGCATCTCTCTTCTTCCTGGGGAGCTCAGCAACATTTTGAGGCTTGGGCTTCAGTAGGGCAGTGAATGGTACTTGGTATTTTAAAACTAAGCAGAGTGCATAGTCATTTCACAGTCCATGGTATCATGGATGATTGCACATTGTGCTCTTAGCGGTTTATTAGTCTGACGTTTCACTTGCTTTCACATTTTTGAATGGAGATTTCTGCATCCGCAACAGGCTAGGGAAGCCCCAGAAACAGGCTTAGTATTACATATGGTTGGAAACTTTTGGATAGACCTTTTTGTTTCGAAAAATGCTTTTTCATTGAAACTGAGTTGTGCAGGGGACATTGATTCTGATTTTTTTTTTTTTTGCATTTGCTTTTTGCTGTAGATTATACTATTATCAGTTGGTACGAAATGAAGTGCAGAACAAAAAAAAAGATGAAAACTAGAATGAAATGTTTTGATTCACTGATTTTTAGTGCTGTTTTGTGGGAAATTCCAACTTTTTAGTCCACTCTGGAATGAAACAATTTTTGCAACATCGGCAGTTCATGCGAGAGACATTTTGAAATTTGAGCAGCACTGTGTGCTGATCTGCATTGCTCGTCCCCCTCTTTCCAGTTGGCTGTGCTGTGCAACTTTTGCTGTGGTCAGTGGTGTGACCTGGTAGGAATCATTAGAGAGGTTGTCTGAGTATCAGCCTGGAGAAAAGAGTGTGGCAGCAGCGAGCAACTTCTGCTGAGGACAGGCAGAAAGGATGCCTGGCTAATGGAAGGAAAATGGAGGAGCCTCGCTGGCTGCAGTCCTGGTTTGGAAAGTCTGAGGGGAGAGCTTCACTAACTTTATTATTTGCATGGCAGTGTCCTCTGCAGAAAGGAGACAAAGAGAGTCCCTAGGAAAAGCAAGCAGAAGAGGGGAAAAGAAAAGTAAAGAAGGAAAAGATGGAAGTTTTCACAACAAAACCGTAGCAAAATAACTGAAAACTTTGTAAGAGGAAGAAAAGGGGAAGAAAAATTCTGAGCAAATGAAGGTGAAAGAGCAACAGGTGACTCAGTGCTGCCTTAAACATGTTGACAGAAAAGACAGGATGGCTGTGATTGAGAGGCTACAGAAACTGAAAATTATAGAGAAAAGTTGGGGAAAAAAGAAAAGAGGAAAATCAAGTAAGGACAAAACCAAAGAACATTGTGAGATTCCCTTCCTAGTAATTTTGTGGAAACGAACAGTGGTTCTGGGTATAAAGTGCTGTTTTCTGTGTATTTAGAGAGCGGTAAGCGCCCTGACTTTTGGTACATTTTCCTCTCTACTTCAATGTCTTCAGAGGCATGGTGTTGCCCTAAAGTCTGATAACAGGAACAGGCTATGCCGTGAAATTCCATCAGTTTTAATTTATCTGGCTGCCATGGATGTCACAGGGCAGGAGTATCATGCAATTACTCTTTAATTATATGATTAGTTAATAGGTTTTCCTATTAAACACCATGTAACTACGTGGAGATTACCATGTAATTACCTTTAGTAGATCCAAAACTAATTAGCATATAACCTGTATTCTTGCCTTGTGGTTCAGAAGGCTATAATCTTGTAATGATATGGTACTCACTGTGTTGTTAGCCTGCCACTACACGCTAATTTCCATGTAGTTAAATGCACAGTAGTTTTCATACAAGTAGTATTTGTGCCCTGTTACCAGTTGTCCTATAAACTTGTGCCCCTGTTGGCTTTGACAATGACTTAAACCAATTACATTTTCAAATTGGCTTTGTGAAATGCTTTTGTTATACCCCTTGCTTGCTGCTACGCTGTAAACTCAGCTGGATGTGAACTGTAAAAACAGTCATGAGATAGGTGACTTGATTAGCTTCATTCATTTGCTTCATGGCACCGAATCTAGTGCAAAAGGTACGTGCCCATGTTACTGATGTTTACTGTTCATTTGTGGGAAGCAATGAGTTCTGGGTAGTAAATGCTGCAGGTAATGCACCGGTTCAATAATTGTAATAAAATTATGTGTACTTTAAAGATAAGCATCCCTGTCCAAGTTTTAGTGGAGGTAAATTCTTTCTGTGTGTTGTTTCTCTTTAAAAATTGAGCTGAAATATTGGTGAGCAAAGCTAGCTTGCTTGATAAACAGAGGGTAGGTTATATCTTTTCGTAGATGAATAAAAATATTTTTAAAATATTGGTTCTATCTTTTTGCATATATAAGAGCAAATTAACTGTGTTTGTTCTGCAGTGTATTCTTTGCTATTCAGTTTCTAATGAAGGGCTCCATCATGCCTCTCAGCTGGGATAGGACAGGAAAAATGACCACTATAAATACAGTTGGGTTGATTTTTCTGGGTTGTTCTTTTTTTTTTTTCTTTTTCCTTCATTTTACCCACTCCTGTTGCCTTCACAGTGATTTTCCCTGGCAGAATAGAACTACAAATCATTTTTCCTTGGCCAAGAGTTGAGCAAACCTAAAATGTACATAGCAGTACTTGGTCTGAGTATGACACAAAATTTTCACATCCTATGGGCTATAAATCTGTGTCACTTTACATAGGAATGGTGTGAGCTACAACTGTTCCTCCTTCAGCTTTGAGACTTACCCAGTAATTTGCCATTAAAATGAATAGCGTTTTTCAGGGATTGCCTCTTAGCTACAATAATAATTTCTGCACTGATAATTTTTACTGTGCCTAGTATGTGATTTCAGAAGCTAATGCCAGTTATTAGGATGTCAGTATGTACCTTGTCAGTAGCTTTTTGCAGAGCTTTAGCTCTCCACCCCATCAGTCTTCCTGACTGGTGCCTGTAAAGACTGTTTGGTCAATCAGGCAACAGCAACATTTTCATTGGATCGTTTAAAATATTAAAAAGAGTAGGAAAATATTAAAATTAGTAATGTGGGGGGTTGTCCTTGCTATATTTATGCACTATTTGCAAGCAGGAGTTTGGACGTAACCACAATGAAGCAATGCCCCAAATCCCAGAGTTTGTATGTGTATCCACCAGCAGGACTTCTATGACTCTCATCATAATGCGGTATGAAATCATTCCTGGACACAGCGTAAACAAACTTCTCAAACTCCCATCATGGAGAAGTTTCAAATGTTACGGTTTTTTATCAGGATCTCTCTCACCAGAGATCCCTGGACCCCTGCAGGGAGAAGAAAGGGATTGCCACGGCCCCGAGGAGCATGCCTAGGAGCCAGCCGGGGATTTTCTTGGCTGAAATACAGGCAAGAGCAGGCACGCTGGGCGCAGACCGCAGCGTCAGTGATGGACTCAACCCAGGAGGGTCTGCGCAGGTGTCCCCGGGGCCCTGCAGGCTGATGTCGGGCCGGTGCTCAGGGATGGCCTGGAAGGAACCGCCGGCCGCGACGGGCATGGCCGCGTGCGGTCGGACCTGCAGGGACGTGGTGTTCAGCCGTGATCTCTGTCTGCACGCGGGCAACCGGCCAGAGCTTGAGGTATGTCCGTCTTGCGGCCTATCGGTCTCTTGTTATACCCGCGCGCACGCACGTGCTCCTAGGTGACAGGATTTGAAGTGGTGATTAAACTACAAATACAGCGGTTTGCTGCCTGCACCCGCGCCTGGCCTCCCGCCATGGTGCTGTACGTCCTGCCCCTCTCCGCCTCCTGGTCTAGCTCCTCTCCCCCTGAGCTCAGACTCTCACCTGGTTCATGTCTATCTTCCCAACGCCCAGCTGCCCAACGTCTACCCCCCTGCAATGCTCCCGCAGTGGTTTACAGTTTTCCTTGAACCCAGAGTAACCTCAAACGTGTAAATCCAGTCTAAAAAATTGCTCTGTTGTTCCCCCTGCTTTGCTCAGAGGGTCTGCTAAGCCCAAGGACAGGAGGACCTTGAAGACATTGGCATTTTTAGAGTGGTGGGTAGGCCGTGTTAGCAAGGTGGGCTGGTTGTGGTTTGGGTCTGTTTAATTCTCCTGTCACCCAAATGGCTTGTGCCCTGTTAGAATTCTGTCACCTGCGGGTGCAATAAATGCACTTCACATTTCCACGTTCAGGCTGCCCGTGAAGATATTCAGCAGGAGCAGACGCAGGCAGAGACCCGCAGATCGCTGCAGATCTCCCTACCCAGTCTCTGTAGCCTTCACTTTGACAGTGACATTCTGCTGGTTTTGAGTGTGTAGTTTTTTTCCCAGCCAGTTCTGCACCCACCTTCGAATTGTTTCATCTAGACTGTATTTCCCTAGCCTGTTTGTGCTAGGGAATGTCATGCAAGACAGTGTCAAAAGCCTTAATAAGTCAAGATATATGACATGCACTTATTCTTTTCTATCTGCCATGTATGCTTCTTTGTCAGAGAAGGGAATTACAATAGTTTGATGTGACTTGTTCTTGGCAAATCCATTATTGGCTTTTACTCATCTTTGCCTCTCTCTGCCTCTCTGCCTCTCTCCCTCTCTTTTCTTATAAGTTCTTTGAAGTAGTTTGTTTGCCCAATATTTTTCCTGACTAATATAAAAGGGGGTTTGCTCCTGAAACCATCTCTGATTTTTTGTTTTATAAGTTACATCAGGTAGCTTAATAAAATGCATTGCATCTCCCTATTAACCATTTCTGGCATGTACCTCTACGCTATCTAAGTTACAAAACTCTGCTGCTGCTACAGTATTTACACAGACTGGTCTGAAATTTCCTAGCTGCTCCATTCACCTCTTTTAAATAAGAGCATGATGATATTGCTCTTTTTCCCCCCCTTTTCCTGGACCTCATAATTTGCTATCCATGAGCTCCGAGAGGTAACTATTTCACCTACTTCAAGTATCCCATGATGAAATCAGCCTGGCCAGGTGAACTGAAAACATCCAGCTACTCTCTACTGTCTTTTCCCCTCTTGTAGGCAAAGATATTAACCCATGCATTGTTGGTACTACTAGTGTTAGCAAACTGACTACAGCTAAATGAATTAGATGCTTTGACCTCTTACAGATCTTCTACTGAGAGCTTTCTTCCTCTGTGAGCAGCAAACTGACTCTTTTCTTCGTCTTCTTTTTACTAATAACCTATTTATAGAAATAAACTCTTGTTGCCATGGATGTTTCTTCCTAATTGTATCTCAATCAGTCCTTTTCTGATTTTGCCCCTGTCTTTATTTTATATCTATTCTTCTGTGACCTAGCCTACACTTTTGAGTATGTTTCCTTCTTGTGTTGAGGGCAATGAAAAGCCTATGATACAGACAGATGAGGAGATAAGCACGACCTTGCACTTAAGTATTCTGAATATTTAATAAATACATGAGATGCATAAATATAAAACCACATAGGAATTCAGACGTGCAAGTGGACACAGGTTCGACAGAATTAGAGAAAATCTTCCTGAGCTATGTGTGATCTTTACAGTGAAGTGGTTGGTTTCTGCAGCAGTTCATGTCCAGCTTTGCTGCATGTGGTTACTTGGGATTGACAATGTGATTTATCATTTCAAAGTAGCTCTAGGAACTGAGATGAGGCAGCAACACTGGTGAACAGAAAATTCTCTTGCCTTACAGGAAAGCTGCAGGATAAACTTGGAGGCATCTTTTATCTTTCAGCTTGTTTGTATCAGTCTTCATTTTTCTCTGTCATTTTTCTCTATCTCATATTTCCACTTTTCTCTCCTCATCTATCTTGAGGTGTCAGAAAACTGTGGAAATCCATGTGGAAGCTGGGAAAGCCCAGCATGTCACAGGCAAAGGTAGGGAGCAAATGGCAGGGAGTTAGCAGGTGCTCTTGGCTGTGGTGCCTGTTAGTGGGCTGAGAATGGGCCAGTACCTGCGAGGTTATTGTGGTGGAAGCGGGATCACTGGTGGAACTGGGATTCTTATTAACAGAGGGCTGGCAGTTAGTGATAAGGGCTGCTGTGAGGTCCTCCTTGACATTTTGTGTGAAATCAGGAGCACTGCAGGACTGCATGTGATGCCTGAATCTGGGATGCCTATATTAATCTTAGGGAAACAAATGAGGAGGGGAGCTTTGGCAATTCAGTTCTGACCTTGCTGCTTCTGTTTATTTGAAATCTCTAAAGGTGGCAAACCTGTGGACTCTACCACCATTGCAAAAAAGATCAGAGTTCCTTCACCTGGGGATATACTTATGCTCTGATATCTACTTTGAAATAAATGATCTGTAATGAAGCTGGTTTCATCTGGGGTGCCTGACTGAAATCTGGTGTCTGATGAGAAGGTGAGTGCAGCATTGTCCATCTTTGTTTCCCCTCTGCTCTGTGATGTACTAAGTAACTTCAGGCACATGTTGTGCAGCTTGTGCTGGCATTGAACCAGAAGAGGCTTTGTGTGTTCGCTAATGAGATCAATGCTGTTGGGGGCAGGCTCGGTGCTAACCGTCAAGTTTAGTTCATGATGTTTTGTGCTGTCTACTTTTGTCCTGTGTGTCAGTAATAGCTTTCTGCAGTACACAAAATCCGGCTGCCTGCAACCTTTTTTTTTTTTTTTTTTTTTAATGTTAACTTCTCTCCTTCTTTGGAGAAATCCTTGTGATTCAAGTTAAGACGATACTGGTCCATTATGGGGCGATGAGTATAGACATGGTTGTCTAGACTTTTAAATGTAGGAGAGGGACAAATCTGTGGGATATACTAAGTTCAAATCTGGGAAGAGGTGTAGCCTCTTTCTGGGGTAGCAATGGGGATATTAAAAAACCAATGTCCTAAAAATGGCAGAAGTTTAGTAACAGTGACAGTAAGAGCAGGTGGAGTTCACTTTTCAGCAGAATATGAAACTGTCGGTGGCATTCAAAGTTTGATTTCTTTAGACTTCTTGTTCTCACAAGAGCTCTGGTAGTTTTCCCTATTCTGAATGGAGATGGTGACAACATCCTGGAAGAGCGATAGCACTTGCATTTTACTCAGGTCTTAACTAGAGCTGTGAAGTGACCTATTGACCATGTACTGGTGATGAAGCTGAAGGACTATCCTGGGTCTCAGTTCTCCTTCCCTACCTAAGAGCAGAGCCATTTGGCAGTGTCACTCTCGGACAGGTTCATGTGATGGCAGATAAACTGAGGGCAGAATCTGTACTTTCATCTTTGATTAGTTCTGCTCCCGGATCTCAGACTTTCATATGGGACCAGATACCTTGCCTTACCTCCTTCTGGACGGGGTGCTGTGATTTGGATAACATAGCAATGGTGGTTCTCGAATATTGTTTTTGAATTGTCCCATAGAAAAAGGAAAAGTTGTTTAACACATATTTTAATTTAGTTTGGAAATGTTTATTCATCAATACCAACCTTTTTCTCTTTTCTTTCTTAAAATGTGGATTTTAAGAGTGCATTTTTTCCATCCATCTCTCTGAATCTCAGTTGTGAGCAAAATACAGTTATCTATGAGCAGCTGTGCATGAAGAACTTTGCTGAGGAGCCAGTCTGCCGTTTTCCAAATATTTTCTTGTTTTCTTTCTTTTGCAGTGACTCAGTAGACACAAAATCACCCTGAGCACTATGGTCTCGTTAAACTCAATGGTTATTTTGCCACACTTGGAATAAACAAGCATAGATTGTTTAGAAACTTCTGTTACCCATGTTTTTAAATAAGTCTTTCCAATAACTCACTTGACTATTCCCCCTGCAGATGTTAAAAATATAGGTGTCAAAATCATCATCTGCTTGTGCTACTCCCTCCAACCCTGTTACGGAATTATTACTAAATTATGTCATGCTTATTTGCAAAGCTACATAATTCAAGTGAATAAAAATCTCAGCTTTTGATAAACCTTTCAACTATAAATCTCATATTTCTCAAATTACTATAGAAATAACTTCTGGGGAAAAAAAAGGAGAGTCCTAACAAAGAAGAAAAAAAGGCCACATAAATTCCAAATCTATAAGGTAGTACTTGTACTTTTCAAACCAAAATTGACACAAGACTGTTATGAAATGTACTCTGACCAATGCGTAGATATTCATGGACAGTGTAAGAGATTGGCAACAGAAAATGCACTATTTGTGTACTAGTCATGTTTTATATTCATACGGCATCGGAATTTACCTCAATCTGCTATCATACAAAGCTATTGCTGAAACAAATAATCACTAGAACCATTATTACATTTTCACATATCTGCCACAATGTTTGAAGATGTACAGACATAATATAATGCATTTTTCTAATCTGTAATGGGATGAACTTATGTCTTACCAGTCTTTGTCACAGACATTTCACAGCCTAGATATCCTAAAATCATTACAGTGTCTCAAACAGATCCAGAGACAATTATTTCTCTCATCTGAGCAAAAAAAATTTAAGTTTTCATTCAACTTGCTAGTTACATGAACCTAGTTAAGTACCATCATTTCTATCTCTAGGTTTTTTGTTTATAAATTTTCCAAGGGTCATGTCCTTAGGCTAAGCTCACAGTCATAAAGGCCAACTTAAAGTTCCTCAATTTGAATTAATTTCTGAGTCTTTGCTGTTTCTGTAATGTGCATTTGATAGAAACTAAGATAGTGCCCTACTGACCATATTAGAGCTTCAATTTCAAGACAGACTTGGACTGTTTCCACCTGTGACTCTGCTACATTATATAGCAAGACAGGACAAATGTGCTTTATATTGATGATTTATTTCCCTTACAGAATTGGATTAATGTGGTTCCAAGTATCATTAAATAGAAATCACATTTACATGAGAGCACAGACAAAGGGGAAAAAAGTGGCAAAATAGCAGATCAAAGGAAATACTTTTTCACAGAGGTGCAACGTCATTTTGGGACTCTTAACCAAAATAATTTCCAAGTGCAGAGTTCAGCAAAAATTCAAGAACATAAACATAAAATGAATTTCAAGCATAAAACATTCCTTGAATACAATGATGAGCAGCAGAGCATTATGATTAACAGAGCATTGTATATAAAAGCAAATATTTGTGCTTCTGTATTTGGACCAGAGTCTTAACAGCTTGGATGAAAATCCTATCCTTTTTCTTTACCTCTCAAAAAGCTGGGTGTTTAATCTAAGCTAATCTTCTAAACATTCTGTGTAGTGTCAAGGAGAAGGAGAGGCAAGGAACTATTTCCCTGGCATTTTAAAGCTCTGGTTTGGCAATGAGCTCTCTGTTTATCTGCACCAGACCAGTACTTCAGCAGGTCCAGAAAGCAGGAGCTCCACTGCTCATGCAGAGCTGGGGTAACTACTGCCATCAGCAAGTGAGGAGAGCTGCATTCAGTACTGCGGGCCAGGGTAGGTACAGGATCAAACCACACAAAGCTCCTTCACGACTGGGACATGAATATGATCTATGGTGATTACTTTTCTAATATCATCTGTGTCTAGACAGATGAGTATGTTCTTGTTAGCTGATGAGTTGTGTTAATGGCATTGGTAGGAATGTGTCTTCAGACAACCATTTACTTCCTCTGAGAACTGCATTTATGATGTTCCACGAAGACTGTACACAATTCAATAGATGCTGAAAAGCCTCTGAATGTTTTTCATAGTCTCGATGTTTTATTTTAAATGGCATGTCATTTACAAGACTCCCAAAGACAGATAGCTTTCCCTGCTAGCTTGCAGTCACTCTGCAATTATATGGAACAGACGTTGAAATGATGATGGTGGCGTCTCCCTGCTGCATTTTGCTGCTGCTATGATCTAATGTATTTCAGCAACAAGCAATTCCCCCTGCATTTTGTATTCATCAGATGTCGACTTTAACACACTGTCACTTCTATCAGCTATACTCAGTTTTTTTCAAACTTGAAAAATGGTTTTTAATCTAGAAAAAGTGCCACTATATCACTGTAACTGTAAAGGTGGAAGTTACCCAATGCAAAGGTAGAATGATGCCTTGCCATTAAAACCTTACCCTGAGTGTTAAGATATATATATTGGCCTTTATGGAGCTAAGCGTGCTGGGCCAAATTTGGCATGCTGTATGCTTAGCCTGTGTTGTTCTCTGTAAGCATCTGCTTTTGACAGAAACACCCACCTGATGGGCATGCTGACATCTGTAGCTATAGTCTTAGTTTAGTTTATTGATGATGGTTTAAAAACACCTGTTGAGGTCCTGTCCATCCTTGATCAGAATAAAAAAGGAATGAAAAAAAAAAATATATACACCAGATTTAGCTCACAGATAGCATCACACTAATGCTACTGAAAAATTCTCTGTGAGGTTCCAGCCTTTCCTAAATATGCTGCACCTCCCTGGGGGACATGTGCTTGTTTATTTCACAGCGATACCACTTATCCTGAGAGAAGTTCACAGTACATTCTGTATCTTCTTTTTTACCTCTGTGATATAAAAGTCTGTCAGGTTGGTTTTTATAATGGAACAAAGCATGGAGTTCTAGAAAACAAAGGAAAGGTATTTGTTTGGTTTTCATCCCCATGGCTGTAAATCAAGAGATCAAAGAAATATTGAAAATGCATCATACTAAAATGGTGAGTAGCGAGAATTTTCTAGGGGTGATTTGGATGTTAATACATGTGAAAGAACCTGAAAAAATACAAGCATTTTGCTCTATCTATCTATTTGTTTCTGTCTGTATATCTGGTTTACAAACACTGATGGCTTCACATTGCAAAGAAAGTTCTTTTCACACTTCCTGCTGGTTGAAGATTTCATTTCTTGTACATTTCTAAAAATACATAGAAAGATAAAAAAAAATCTGCGTGCAGCAATTTACCACCATGTGGGGACTTCCTCTGCATATGCTCAGTGTTTTAAAACTGCATCAGCAATGGGAAACTGCATGCAGCATTTATTACTGACCTGCGCTAACTCTTCAGTCACCAGGCAAAACTCACCACCGGAATCTCTTCCCTCTGCTAGTTTGTACTAAGGCAGCACCTTTGTGCACTGTACACAGCTGAAGAATCTTCAAGATCAAAGCCTCATGCCTGAGCACAATCTTGCTCCTGGCATGTCATGCCAGGCCCTTTTCTCTGTGAGTGCTTTGATGCAGCAGCGGTAGTCAGGAAAAATAACAAACCATGAACAGAGAGAGGAAGGAGGCACTACAATGTGTTCTCATGTCTCTAGGCTTCTGCATTAAAGCTAATATTTGTAAACCCCCTGGTTTGGGTAAGCTTCTCTTCATTACCATTGTTTTCCTTAGTTACTGTTTCCATCGGTCATGCCTGGAGACTTCATTCTCACACTCTTGGAAATAGACCAGTGAAAATACAAAGGATTCAGGCTGGGAGCAAGAGCCCATTTCCAGCCATTCCCCGTGTAGGAAGAACGGCACACCCGTTGATTCACTCAGACTTGCACCTGGCCATCAGCAAATGGAAGTGTTCTGCATGATATTATGCAGTATCACCAACCTAGGAGGTTTGCAAGAACTATGAAAGTACTATGTTTCCCTTCTGTGGACCTCTTCTTTGCCCAGGAGTGGCTGTTCTCAGTGACTGATGCTCAGCTCTGAGTCTCCTAAGGGACCCTCGTCTTACTCTGTTCTGCCAGAGGAGGCCATGGCACAGGAGTGAGAGTGGGCATCACAGATGAGGCAACTCAGAAGAACCTCTAGGACTTGTGGAAAGATAGTCATGGTTTCCAAAGAGAAAACTGTTGCGTGCACAGAGAAAAAAAACCCTTATGTGAATACCACAAAAATTCAGTAATGCCAAGAAACATGGGGGGAAAAACCAGCCACCTTTGAAGTCAATGAGAGGCAATACAGGAAAGTATGATGCAGATCATTTCTATTTCAGGCACAGCTTCTGGAAGGAGACAGACAAAAGCTTTCTCCTTTTTTCCTCCTAGTAGAATAGGACTGCTAACACCCTGGCTAGCGGTTACACTGAAATGCCACATTCCCACCTATCTCTTCACATCAAGAAGGTGGCAGTTCTGTGGAGGAAGTCTGCTTGGCTACCTCTCTGTAGAGTGGACAGAGAAGAATGATTGCAAAGAGAGGAAGGCTTTTCACTAGAGTCAGGGGGTGGTCCTTCAGGCCACTTCTGGGAATCTATTTGTGCGGCTGCAGCCAAAGCACCTGAGAAGGTACCACAATACAGCAGAAGACACAGTTGCCCAGTTTGACAATGGTACTGCAACTTCTGCTCCCGGGCCCAGCTGCGACATGGGGTGTTGCAAGGTGTGTGTTGGCAGGCTTTCAGCTGCAGACGCCTGAACCCCAGGTAACAGTACGGGTGTTTCATGTCTTTGGCCTGTCAAGCACATTTTTCTATCCAGCTTCTGCAGGCAAATAGGCATTCATATAAAACCACAAGAATAATGGTTTGAGATTAAGCAGATTTATGATCTCTTTCTGCCTTCAGCCTTTACCTAGGGGAAAGTCCTATTAAAGTCAGTAAAAATTTGCATAAGCTGAGATTTTAGGAATGAATAAGAATGTGGATTAAAATTGCTCGTCTGTTTTTATTTGTGGCAGCACTCTTTATATGCTAGACAAGTTACAAACGCTTAGAGATGATAGTGAGGAGTTCACTCTATGAAAACAAACACTGGATTGCATTTAGAGGGACATACAATAAGCTAAACAACTACTCCACTTCAAAGTTGTCTTCTGTACTTGCTTCTACTGGCCTGTCCATACGGATCTGCCAACCGGTAACCAGTAGGCTGAGAGCCAATAGGGAATACTGAGATTTTCTTCCTCACTTGAATTGATGCTTTCTTTACCTTATTGTGAATTACTGTCTGTTGTGGTTTAACCCCAGCCAGCAACTAAGCACCACGCAGCCGCTCACTCACTCCCCCCCATCCAGTGGGATGGGGGAGAAAATCGGGAAAAGAAGTAAAACTTGTGGGTTGAGATAAGAACAGTTTAATAGAACAGAAAAGAAGAAACTAATAATGATAATGATAACACTAATAAAATGACAACAGTAGTAATAAAAGGATTGGAATGTACAAATGATGCGCAGGGCAATTGCTCACCACCCGCCGACCGACACCCAGCCAGTCCCCGAGCGGCGAATCCCTGCCCCCCCCTTCCCAGTTCCTAAACTAGATGGGACGTCACATGGTATGGAATACACTGTTGGCCAGTTTGGGTCAGGTGCCCTGCCTGGGCATGAGAAGCTGAAAAATCCTTGACTAGAGTCTAAACACTACTGAGCAACAACTGAAAACATCAGTGTTATCAACATTCTTCACATACTGAACTCAAACCACAGCACTGTACCAGCTACTAGGAAGACAGTTAACTCTGTCCCAGCTGAAACCAGGACACTGTCAGTAGCTGATTTTACCGAGTTTGCTTAGGATCACAGCTGTCTGACTGTAAATGCATGTTCTTCTTATTGTTTCCTTTGTATCTCTTATTTCTTTAGGTTGTTTGCTGTGATTACTTAAGCTACCTGCTCTTAATTACCTGTCTATGAGCAGATGTCATAAGGAGCCTATCAGCAGATTTCACTTTTTCTAGGTTTTTGCATAATCCAGAAACCAGTATGTGACTGGGGGTGTTTCTCTAGCACAGTTGCTTAGTTCCATTTTACTACCATCTTTAATTTTATCAGTAAAAACCCTTTTGATTACTTCTTTCCTAGATTAGCAGAAAAATCCCCTTGTGAGCCACAGATCATGTTACTGGGTGTGGGCCATGCCAAACTTCTACTTTTGCTTTCATTACATTAATAAGACTTTTCCGTTGTCATATCAACAGGAATGAGTGTTGATAACAGATAAATAGAGGATGGGTTAAATTCCACAAGTGACTTTAATGTTTGTACTTTTACAGATGTAGTAATTGCACTTAAACTCCCTATTTGCTTTCCAGCTTCAATTATTAGCTGATGTCACCTGTGTTGTAAGGCTGGAATTCACTAAAATAACATGAAATGGATCCAAGCACCCCACAATTATTATTCTCTCAACTGAAATTTCTCTCCACTTGGACATACCAGTTCTTCAAACACTGACCCAATAGCAGGACTTAGTATCTGCATCAGCATTTAGAAAACAAACACAAAAACCAAAGCAAACAAAACCCCATAATGTGTTGCCATTAGAAGATCTAAACCAGAAAGGTGCTACACACACTATATTCTCTATGAGCTGGCTGCATCATGTGATTTTTAAAGTATTATATTTGCAGTGTTACCTATTAGTAGGTCATTGGAAAAGGTTGGCATCCTTCAAGCGATCACATTAACCGAGATGGGTATATGCTTCTGACTAGAAACCATGGTAATTAATTGATTCAAGCCAACCGAATCAGTCCATTTCAAACTTTGGGAGACTTCTGAACAAAGATCTGTCTAACACCCACTCAATATGGATCATACTTAAAAGTCTTCATCCTGTGCCATGAAAATTCAGGGGAGTTTTCTCTACTGTCTTTCGTGGAAACAGGCTCACACATGTTATCCTGCCCACAGTGAAGTCAGCATCAAAACTGGCAGACTCTACGTTCATTGCAAGAACATAATTGTCAACAATTTAGCATCTCAGAAAGCTGAACAGAGAAACACCATGTTCTCCATTGTTATAAATAATAAGAAGCAATAAAACAAAATTATTTTTTTCTTAGATTATCAATAAAACAAAAAACATGTTAAAAACTTTTAATTCAAGGGAAACTCCCACAGATATACTTTGGGTAAAGATTAGAACTATGTAGTATGAACACTTTTTTTCAAGGTCCATACATTTGTCCATTATATAGTCTCATTATTGTTTTACCAACTTGAATCAGGTGTAACTTGTAAAAATGCGAAAGGATTTATGAAATGAAAAGACGACTGTTTTCCTACAGACAATGACTGTAGATGCCACTGAATAGGTAAGACTTGCATAGCTTTTCTTTTTAAACATCATCCTCTTTATACAAATATTTACATTCTGGTTTAAGCTCTTTATATTTTAAAATAACAATGAACATGTATTCAATGAAAGATTGGTATATAATAATGTAGTAGTTACAGAGCCAACAGAGACTTTTCTTAATCTTCAAAACCATCTCCTAAATAAAAGCTTGTCTTTCAGTGAAAGGCGAAGATAAGGAAGGTAAAGCCAAACCTCTAATCCAGATGATTGCCTCTCAGAACAATGCTTTACATGCCCATTTTTCTTTTTCCATTCTCTTTCTGTTTATAGCAGGCAAGGGAAAGAACAATGTGAAATATTGCAGCCTGTGACATATGTGCACATGGTTTGCGTCCAGTCGTGTTTCAATTATAACAGGGTCGCAACAGTCTTGGTGCCAAAGCGTTGAATGTAAACATCAGAACAAGTTTATGTTAACTTGATTGATCTTAATTGACGAGCTGCATTAATAGTCCAAGCTTCTCCACCTCATTTGTATTAGATGCAATGGAGAGAGCAAAAAGGATGATAAGAAACATTTTTCCATATAAGGGAATGAGCATGTCACCATATAACTCAGTAGGGTCACTGGGAACTCTACCTTTCTGGAGAATTTTGGCCCTCTACTTCAGAAGTAGTAAAGTGATAAGCAGCAAATGTTATATGCAAATAATGTCCATTTCCTTAATGAATTGTTTCAGTCCCACTATCAGTCCTGGAATGTGTTAACTGCACAAGCTGTAATAGAAACAAGAGAAACTTCTTTTTTTAGTGGTGTGCACAGCTGCCAAACTTATTATCACATCACAGACATTCCCCATGAGTTGTGTATATCCTGCATGCTTGTGCTTTCTTATCACTGAACATTACAGCCTATATTGCACTACGTACTGCTCAGCTGCTTCCCTTTCATGGAGGTTCATTTATCATGTGTTTTGGCTTGTGCAAAGATGAGGTTAACGGTCTTCCAGTTGCTGCCTGAGTCACTCCTACTTTTCATAACTTCTCAGTATAGTCAGCTGTATTTGTTCTTGATGAGTGTATTAATTATACTTAATCATCCTGTTTAGCCGAGAGAAACACAGGATCCCCTGACCATACATCTTTGATCACTGTTTTCCGTGAAAGCCAAACACTCATAAAAGGGTCCCCACTCCCCTTCTTCAATGATACTATCCCATTTCTTCTGTCCTATCCCTTCCCAAAGCTGTATATTCTTAAATGTTCCTGAATGTATTTGCCGTATGCATTTGGGCTTTGGTCACTGCTTCCTCGGGCATTGTCCTCTCTCTCTCAGCTTCACCTTCTGTCCTTCCCTTGTTTTCCTGATACACCCTAAGTAATTTACCTTACAGTTTATTAGACCCACAGCTACAAGCTGTGACAATACTGAAATACGAACAGGGAGGATAGATTCACTCTGTGCACATTTTAAATCCAGGTAGGCAAAATGTAGAACATTGCTTGTTCCTCTTATATGTTGATGAGAAATAGTGAGCTGGGCCAACAGGGGTAAAACTTCTCTGGAAATGTTACTGAGACTTTGTCCTGAGGTTTTCCTTTTCCCAACGGATTTAAATACTGCACCGCAGTTATGTTGCCACCGAACATAATACTTTGCACCAAAGCTGAAGGAGAAGTATTCCAAGGCAGAATCCAAGTTTCTCCTTCCTGTGTATGTATGTTGTTTTATCTATTGATACTTCTCTGAGAGAGCAACCAGGGGATAAAATGAAGAGCATCTTCCTTCAGTGGTGCAAAAA
Organism: Haliaeetus leucocephalus; assembly: GCF_000737465.1. Lineage (NCBI taxonomy): Eukaryota > Metazoa > Chordata > Aves > Accipitriformes > Accipitridae > Haliaeetus > Haliaeetus leucocephalus. The sequence continues at coordinate 9,209,515 of NW_010972853.1, forward strand.
GCCTGTATTTCAGCAGTAGAGGTCCATCTCTTGGCATGCATTGCGTAGAGCTTTACTCTTCTGGTGCACTTTGTTTTGCTTTCTATTCTTACAATCTATCAGGCTCTTTCCTGGAACTAGTGCCTCAAGACCTTTCCCTTCTGGACACTGCTTCTACCCTCCCCCACATTAACTGCATGTCAAATTCCGCCAGCTCCTGTTTCAAGAATGAGATGTTCTTGGAGCCGACAAAAACGTAATTTGCAGTGGCATTTCATTGACGTACCCAGCTTCCCAAGGGTCAGGGTAACAGCCTGCAACAATGTGGCCTGCAAAAAAAAAAAGCCAGTAAGTTGCTTTTCAAAATCAGTAATGCACAAATAGCAAGTCATGCTCCTCCGCCTTGCTTCTGCTCTGTCTCTAAAACTTTGAGTTCCCATCTGTCTGTATTTTCTCTGGGACATCTTGTGTCCCAGTGTAATCTTCCCTGCCATTTTCTTTGGCAACATTCACCAGAAGTCTCTTCAGCCATTAAGGGAACTTGAGGTGGACAAGATCTCTATTTCATTCACACTCAATGTTCTTTGAAGAAATCTCTGGATGTCTCTTTTCATAAGGGAAAACATATGCAGCAAACAGCAGGTAGCCGTAAGCCTACTTCAGTTATGTACATGTTTTGCCTGGAGGTCAGATAGTTAGCTCAATAAAGCCTGAGATTTAAGTTCAATACAATTTGAATGCCTAAATCCATTAGGTTTCTTTTAAAAACCTAACCTTCATTTGTGATCTATTTTAACCTTTTAGGCTAATTAATCACCTGGACAAAGGTCTTTAAAAGACATTCACCTGGAAAACCTAAAGACATTATTGTGTCCATAGGTCTGGGATTAGGGCTGTGGCATAGTGAGCCTTTTAACTCCCCCATCCATCCCCAGCATCCTTTGAAACACACTGCCTGAGTAACACACGGTTAAAGGAACAATCCAAGCCCAGAGCTGTGCTTCTGTTTCAAAAACTGCAGGGGATATGGTAACGACGGCAGCTACATCGTGGCTGTGTCCTTGATCTCTCAGCTACTGGTTCCTGGCCTTCAGCTGAGGAGCAGTTCGGGTTGACTGGGTTAGTCCTCCTGGCCCCTTTCAGTGCCAAGTCAGACAGATTAGGTTAAGCCATATTGGTAATGGTTTAACTTTGTAGTGAAGTATATTAAAGAGTTTTCATGCATTCATCTTCTGCTTCTCATCACATCGAAACAGCAGAAATTTACTGTCTGGAGCAGCTGTGACATACTTCTTAAACAGCTACAGCTGTTTCCCAAGCTAACTGAGGAGCTTGGCACTGATGTTCCTGTACTTTTCCATTCATACAGTGTTTGAAGAGGAAGGTCAGACTATCTTAATAAGCCTCTAGCCCTCCGAGGGCTGAAAAACTTCCTTGCCCGCTGGAGAAAAGACATCCTAGCCTAGGCAAATGGGTTTGCTGTGTGGCCGAATACCAGGTGTAGTGTGAGGCTTTGGTCTCAGTCCCAGGTCTCAGATACCAATGTGTGGTCCAGAGTTGCTTCTGGCTTAAGTCACTTGGCATTAACTCTTCTTGCCCTATCACTATGACAAAGACCAACCAGCTTCTTTGGTAAAACCAGGTCTGGGAAATGGGCACAGGCTGTGCAAGTACCAGGAAAATTATAGAGCTGGCCCCCAGAATAACTGCAGCCGATGCCATACGTGATCGATTGCTGTTGTAACCTTGCAGAGGCCTGCTCATAAACCAATGCAGTGGTCATGAGTGGGATTACATCACTAGGCTCCGAGTTTTATACCTAAGATCTGTACTCAGCATAGTTTGCACAGGAGATTTTGCTGCACTGGGACACTGCCTGAGAACTCCACAGGAAAGCAGGGGGGGTGACTGAGAAATGGGGCAGCGCGATGACAGCCAGACAGGACATTGGTAATAATACTGGCACAACGGCCCTGTATGCACTCCAGAAGAATACTCTGAGGCCGCTACAGCCTTTCCACGTGAACGATTGATTCTCTCTGTCACCCCTTCTATCCCAGGAGAGGCAAAACAATCCAGAGGAGACTGAATTACTGAGCATTTGTTGAAAATAAAAGAGGGAGGCTAATAATTACCTCAAGCTCAGCTTAGGAGTAAAAAAACAGTAATCAAATGAGCTGGGGACAGAATCGAGCCCTGTGCCTATAAAGGGACAATATGAAAAGAATAACAGGGGCTTTATACCATCATCATAATCAAGTTGAATGAGTGCACATTAGCCATCACACTGATGTTAATAAGAAGTGAAATCTTTTTTTCTGGATGTAGATTAACTAACAAGTGAATCCTATGCATTAGTAATAGTGGAACTACTTTGTTTAAACCAAAGAAAATCAGAAACTGTAGCTCTACCACCCTTCCTCATGAAGAAACTCAGCTGCAAAGATTTTTCAGCCAGCATGGGGCAAGGCTGCATGCAGGGCAGATCCCAGCATCATCCAGCCCTCTAGCAACATTCGCAGACTGACACAGCAGCCAGCTGCCCATCCAGCTCTCCCAAGGCTTGGCAAGGCTTCCAGGGTCAATGCAATGCAAAAAAACCCAGCAAGTTGTTCTGTGCAGTCGCTTGGGAAGTGCAGGTTACAGTAGCAGGGGATGGCAGAGCTCTGCAAGAGAAGCTACAAGTATTTCAGCCCACAGGGGTGTAAATCTCTCTCGAGTCAGTGGCTGCTCTAACTGCTTTGGGACAGCAGCCAGCTGGATATTGCATAGCTGCACTCCTGTCAGGGCCTGGGTGCTAGGCCTCTTTCCAAAGCCTGGCAATTAAACCAGGAAAACATTCAGTTGGGGGATAATTTAAAACTTTAACTGTAGTACTAACCAGAACAGGAAATTCCATCATTTAGCAAGATTGGAAATGGTTGTTTGCCCTACAACGAAGGGAGAAGCACGGAACAAAATCTAACACTGTGAATAAATCTCTGCCTCCCCCCCCCCCCCCCCCCCCACTGTGTAC
>NW_010972853.1:9212636-9268719 GCF_000737465.1 Haliaeetus leucocephalus
CTGTAAAGTGTCTGTATGTCTGTAGTCCAAGAAAGACCTGTTGAACTTTGCTTTGAATATTGCTTTGCTATGTATAAGCACTAGTACCCCCACTGGAGGAGAAACTGAAGCTCAGGTCTTCCCAGGATGTGTCCTTCCTAAGGCTATTAGACTGTTCTTTTAAGCTCTGTGCCCTAATGAATATTTAAGTATTTTATCCAGACTATTTCATTCGATCTCCTCTAGCAGCAGGAAGTGGTGGTGCTAAATGGCCAGGGAAGGCATTGAGAAGGAAGGAGGTAGTGTAGCAATGTCAAAATGTAGCTGGAAACTACTCCTACTTTCTCAGAATAATTTTTTTTCATATGCTTTTTGCTCCCTCCTCAGTCCACTGTTTGGGCAGAGCTTGATAGGAAGAGCGTGTGGTGGAGGGAAGAGGGAAAAGCAAGGGAGAGCCCTTGCCCTTGCCCTGTCTGTTCCTCCTGAGTTGCTGACTGCTCACCTGAGCTCAGCTGGGCTGTGAAGTGCCAGAGGGCCTGCCACACTCTGCGTGGTTTTACGCTCTGTTTTGTGAGACAGGAGTGATGTGACATGGACACTGATGTCTAGAAGAGGATGTAATTGTGAATCTTTATGGCAGTCTAGAAAGTGGCAGCAAAGTCCATGAGCGCTCAAGCTCCAGCCTGTGTGCCAGTTTCTTGCTAGAAAGCTCAGGTTGTCGCCTGTGACCGGTTGTTGCCTGTGACCGGTTGTCAACCGATGTCTGTGAACACCATTCTTAAGCATCTATTTCTCTCTAAAACATGAAACTGTGGGCTTAGGAACAGGACTCACTAGGCAGCAGGATGCTTAAGATGTTGAACCTAATTCACCTTTAGGAATTAAACTCCTATTTGTTTCCTCTACACAGTATTGTTTGCAATTGGGCAAGTGCAGTTAACTCATGTCTCAGTCTCTATAGATAAATAATGCTTTTCATTTGCTTAAATCCCTCTACAAGGGCTTGCCTGTTTAAGAACTCATCAATAAGGCTGACAGGGTGACTGCTGTATGTTTCTAATCCTTTAACTGTTTGTTTACAAACAACAGTTGGGTGTCTATGGTGTGCAGATTAGTCAACAAGAGGAGAATTTAACAAAGGGCAAATGAAAGAGGATTCAATTTTAACTGTTTATTTTTATATTTCTAAGAAAATAAACAGAAATTCCCATTTTTTTCAGGAATTTACATCCCTTAGTATTTGTTACCAATTCCTTAGCATTCCTTTTTGAGAGACTTGCTCTGAGTAGCTGTCAGAGTCCAGGTCAGAGAGATGGGGTCGGATGAAAATATCTGTTCCGTACTTGGGGATATCTTGAGGGGAAAAACCTCAGAAACTTAATTTAACATCACTAATATGAATTTTCTTCTAAAGCACTCAATTTGTATGGATGGTGTTCATTTGTACACTCTCATTCATGCACCTCAGTGAGCATGCATGCCTAGTTAAACGTAACCCCATTTTGCAAGGGAAATTGAAGCACGGATTTGAGTGCCTTCTGTTGTACAGCACACACCTGCAAATCTATACAAAGTCAGGACCCCCACCATCTAACACAGATATTGGACTACACTGTCTGGTATCAGTAGTGTATACCTTGTTTTTAATCTTGAATTCAATTCAATTAAAAAATCATCCGTATATGAGCTCCTCTGTCATATCTCAGAGGTAACTATAAATTTATTATTAAAATTAGGTTAAATACACATGTACATAAAAATAATCTTACCCTGAAAGAAAATAATACTAGAAGACATTGATTTTTCACGGTGGCTTGATTTTGATTGATACCAGTTTGGGCTACCAAGCTTTAATAGATATGAACATTGACTCTGTGGAAAGATGCCTCAGCATGTTTCAAAAAGTGCAGGTTTTAAAAAACTCAGACAGTAGTAACTTGAAAATAACAGCTTGTAATATTCTGTAGTGGGACTCTGTAAATGCAGTAAGTGTTGCTACATGCTTTTGGGTTATTTTTTTCTAGAACGCTGTAGTGTTTTTATAAGATTGTTTAGACAGATGTTCTTCCTCTTTTGTATAAGAACTATTTACTCTTCTGAGGCTCAGAGATATTCCTTCTGATGTTGAACTGACATCTGGTCTCTCTGTGGCAGGATGTCTGCAGGTAGAATTGCTGTAGAAATACGTCTGTTAGATAATTTAAGTACACAAAGTTTTAGAGTCGTGGAAGGCAACAAATTTATAAGCCTGCAAATCCTGACTGGTATTAAAGGTACATCCTACTGAGTGTGCGAATTTAGGGACTTTTCAGATCAGATTTTTCCCTTAGCTGTTTCTGTTGCATCTTGAAAGTACAAGGACAGATTAATCTGATCATTAATATGACACTTAGTTCTTGAGAATCTGAGCCATTATACAGTGATTTTTCTATGAGACTCAAATCACAGACAAACTGGGGAACTCCTGAGCCAGAGGGAGCAGTGTTAGAGATTCTGAGATTTACAGTTGCCGAGTTGTGAGACTGCTCGCTCCATGGTTGGTCAGTCAGTTTGTAGGGATGGATTAGCATGGGAGAGGTCACAACAGTGCTTATCCTCACTGCCCTGTCCCACTAGGATGACGCAGTGGGATAACAGGATAGACTTTCATCAGTTCAGAGAACGCTTTTGTATTCGAATCAGTCAGTATCAACAAACACTGAGCTGGTTATCTTTGGTATCTACTGACCATTGAACTGTTTTCACTTTTTCAGACATTCAAAGTTTTACACTACTGAACTCCCCTCTTTCCAAAATGCAGAGCTGTCATACTTCTGTCCAGGATTTCCACAAAGAAAACATTTGGGTGCATGCATGTGCCATAAATCCAACTTCTGGATATGTCAGGCTCCCCATGCATACATTCAGAGTCAACCTGATCATGTTTAGTTCTTATCTGCTCCAACCAGGATACTAGACTTCCAGAAAAATAGCCAAAGTCCTCCTCTTACATCCAGACATGTCCAGAGTAACTCAGACACACAGCAACCAGATGAAGAATTAGATTGTGGCTCACTCTGTGAAAGAAGCAATGTGGTTTCCTTGTGCTTTTTGAACCCCTTTACAAGGACTGCCTGCAGTCAGAGATGAGAAATAATGCCATGTTTTTCTGTACAGACTGATGCTGCTATCCTTCCACAGCAAATGGGGCTACTGTATCCCACACTCCAGCAAAAGAAGGAATCCCCTTAACTGGTGTGGAAGGGCTTGCTCCTCCGTGGTCTCAGCCCCCTGCGTCCTGCAACCCCGTTCCAGCCAGGTCAGGTGTGAAGCTGCCCCGGTCCCCTTCAGATGGTTATCTGCATAAAGCATGAAGTCTGTTGCAACCATTCATCCCTCCCTTTGGCAGCTATGAGTTTCTGTTCAAGTTGTGTCATTTTAGGAGCAAGTAAAAGAGATGGGAACGAAACTTAGCTGCCAGTAGAAAAGGAGAAAGGAAATACAGATTTAAATTATCCGAAGTGTTACGGCAAATGCTGTCAGAAAAATAAGGCGTGTGTCTGTCGTAACCTAAGAATCTGCCTAGGTCTGGTGCAAGAACAGGATGTTTGATAAGCAGCTCTCTGTTTACAGTTTTGCTATCCCAGCCAAATCAAAACTTTTACCTAAGTGTGCTGCTGGGACTACCTTCAATGGGATAGCTCCCTGCAGAATTCCTGTGCTTACTGGGTTTACTGGTGTTTGTAATTCTAAATTTGAATGTATAACTGGGTAGCAGGCTGTCTTCCTATTTCAAAACACTGAATGCTAATTAAATTGAAACTACTCGCTAATGAGTTCTGTATTCACTGGACGGTTTTCACTGTGGTACCTCATTATTGCAAGTCATATAATTGTCCTCTAATAGGAATTCTCATACTGAATCTTATTTCCATTATGTGAATTTCCATAGGTATGCCGTTTTAAGGCACTACTTCAGCTATGAGACATTTCGAATGAAATAGTGCTATTTAAAGCCAGTGCTTCTCAAGGACAGAAAATCCTTTTTTTGAATCATCCCTAGTCAATCAGCTAAAAGCATTAAATTTGTCCTAATCTAATAGTGGCTCCAAAGAGTTAAATACATTCCTCTGGAGCAATGCCACTGAGACAAATTAGATATTCCAAGCAGAACCAGGTTCATTGTGTAGTTTGCACATGTGAGACAGTATTATTCATGGAGGTTTTATCAAGAAAAGATACTGAACTTGTCAGAAAATAGTATTTATTGGGCTAAATTGTGCAATTCTTATTCATGCTTGTGAACATTTGCACAAATAGACCCATTGACTTCCCAATGAAAGTGTTTCATTATGATCATTCCTATTACAGTGATCATTATGTGATTTGAAATAATAAAGCACCACAGCCTCATTGACTTCAGTGACACTGCTTGGTCCACCAACATGAGTAAGGGCTATGCAATGTAGTTAAGAGGATCTCAATAACAAAACCTCTGTTACCAAGTTAAATATAACCTCCACCACAACCCTGCCATGGAATAGTCACAAAACTGCATGGGTGCAAGCTCTCCCATCCCCGCGCGTGAACACACACACACACACATTCCCCTCCGGTTTTTCTTTCGGAACAAAACCAGCTGTAACTAGAGGCTGAGTTTTACAAACTGAAAGGAGCTTGTAGCAAAAAGAACAAAAGTGCTAGTGTGCAGAAGCCACCCTGCAAAGAATGTTGGCAGGAGAGGAAGCCAGACCCTTCCACTGCTGTAACCTTAAACTATCATTTGTTGATGTATTTCTAATAAGTGAGGAAATAAGAACACAAGAAAAGGGAGATGGAGAACTTGAGACCTTTTGGAGACTAGGCTTTTCACATTTTTATGTAGCCTGGCAAGGCAGAAGGAACTCTTTATTGAGTGATAATGGCATACACTGCACAATTTACCCTTGCGCTTATGTGAATGGGAAGTGCTGTAATCTGCAAGCTTTTCATTTTACCGAAGTGAAACCAGTAAAGAAAAAATGCTTTGTTGCTCACGTCCAAAGTGCAGACAGATATGGGATTGTGGCTCCAGTTTCAGAGAGAGCTGATGCTTCTTCACTGAGTGAGCTATTTAGCTATCAGATGAAGTGGTGTGATCTGGAGCACAGCAGTGCATTGCTTCAGCGTGGAAAAACACTATGAAGTTTGGTCTTTCCATGCACAGTAGGAAGGAGTCTCAGTTAAAAGAAAAGACCATTTTAGTAGCAGTACTGTTGCTTAGGAAGCTGCAGAGCCTGGTGTATGGATTAGTCTATAGTCCTGAGCTGAAGGATTACCTTTATTTGCGAAACAAAAATATCTCTTAGGCATCTTCTAGTGCGTGAAGAAAACAAACGAGTGTCCATAAGCAGTCACTTTCTACCTGAGGATCTCTAAGCACCTCAGAAATATGCAGTGTCCTTAAGCCCATTTGACAAACAAATCGTGACTGACAGAAGTTGTGGCAAAGCCATGACCAGCAGCCGCATTTGCTGGCTCATTCTCTCTTCCACCAGAACGTAACAGTAAAAGGAGTTTTCTGCGTCAGTTTTAGAGCAGCCTTTGACTTTGGCTGAGCTGGAAATCGTAGTTGCAGTGAAGTCAACAGAGCAATTTTGTCCCTCACTGCAATGTCCCAGTTAAGTAGTATATATTGTAATAAAAATGTTTCACAGCAATCAACCCTGTATGAATTATCAGCAGCTGTCAGGTTTTGTGCTGAAAGATTAAGGCCAATAAAAGACATGGTATCTTTTTAAGTTATAATGCTATAAGGATGAAAAAATCAGTCCGTTCCAAGGGTTAAACCCAAGCTTTTTCTCTAAAGTTTCTATGGCAACTAGATGCAATCTATAGTGATATTGTAGTTAATGAAATGTTTCTTCCAGACCAACAGGGCAACATGTAGCATTCAGTAATGAGGGATGTCTTTGGGGAAAGAACAGTGGCATCAAAGCTGCCTTCTAGCAAACTATACTGCATGCTAAAAGCCGGGGGTAAAGTGTGTCCTGAAGTCCAAATTCCGTTCTGTTTATTCACAGTGCTTCCTTCGTGTCTGCTCTGATGATGAGAAACACTGGTAATAAGAACATTACTTGAGAAGGAAGAGAGTAAGGAAAGAAAATATATCTGATCAATTCCTTAACTGAATCATAAAAAGAAAAAAAATCTTGTAAAAAAGATTTGTGTGTGTGTGTGTTTGAAAGAGGTTTGCTTTTCCTTGTAAATGGAATAGCTAAATGTTGACATTTGATGTCAGCATACTATATCATACCTATATGTGCATGTGTATGAATTCTGTGGCTACAGATCAAGTCTCTCTGTTGTCGCCTTGACTGCTCAGAAGCTGAAATCTATGTCAGCGTCAATGCAAAACCCAAACCACGCATTTTTCTGCATAGATCCATCCCATCAGCTAAAAGATGTGAAACCTGTGCATGTGTATCTGAGAGATGGAGGCAGCAACTTGGACACAACACTCTGCACCTGAGCGGTGACACAAAACTCCCCTGGTGCCCTCTGGCCCCTTATGGCAGGCGTTGACCATGCTGCCAAGACCCTCTGTGCCTGGGAAAGAGTTTCTTCCCTGTGCATGGGGGCAGAGTTCTTTCCCTGATGAAGAGGGAAGGGCAGGGCAGGGCTTAGGAGCCGTCCGGCAGCCTTCTGCTCTGGGCAGGGCTTTGCAGGCTGCTTAGTCACCTGTTCAAAGCTGTAGCTTTGTCCTTGCAGGCCCTGCAAACTTGCAAGAAATCTCACAGATACGTAAGTAAGTATGACACAGATACCTGATTTTGGGTGTCCAGGTTTAAGATGTTGGGTGTTGAATTTCTATAAATACTTTTCCTATACACAGGCCTTGAAGAACTGTATTAATAAACAGTCTGTCCAGACCTGATGGATACTTCCCAAACTGCCTCCCTTCAGTGCCACATGAATGCAGGTGTCAGAGCATGAAAGAAGGCAGGAACATGCTCTCGCCCTAGTCAAAAGAAAGAGAAGCCTAAAAAAACATAGCCAAATGACAGAGGTTTAATTTCATGGCATGAAAATTAGTTGTTCCGTATGAATGTGCTGTGTTTATGTTGTACATGATATACCTACTATGCTGTAGTAATACTGCTGTTGTAGCTGTGATGGCCTCAAGACATAAAGAAAGCAAGCAGGGCCTCCAACACAGAAATCCTTCTTCAAGGCTTGGAAAATAGCTTAGATGCTAAAATGCTGGTCTGCTTCTTCCAGTGCCGTAAATGGATCCAGTAAGGATAAGCATACTTCTTCTTTCCACTCACCTGGCCTTGCTGCAGACACGTGTGCAGAAAAAGAGAATAAAACAGGTTACAAGCAACACAAATTCTTACCCTGGAAAGAGAAATGGGTGGCTTATTTCAGTGGGAGAGTTTCAGAAACATACTGAATAAGGACTTCAGAAGCTGGCCTTAGCGCTGTAAAGCGAGGAGCAGGCTTGTCCTCAGTGCTTGCATGCTTGCCCAGGGGCTGCGGGACACGGTGCCATGGTTTCTTAGCCACAAGGTAGGTGCTTCATTAGGCCTGTTTTTTTTTCTCCAAAGCACTGCTGAACAGTGAGAAGGCTATATCCTTTTAGTTGGACCTGTCAAGGATCTCCAGCTTTGCAGGAGTGACTCCATGTGGCATTAGATGCTTTTGTTTATACATCTGCATTTGAAGATTTTTAGCAAATCTAGTTTTAAATGTATAAACTGTAAAAAAAAAAACCAACAAAAACCCCTCATGGCTGTACTCCTGCCTATGTACTATTAAAATACGGTGGAAAAGACTAAACTCATCTCTAGCGGTGTGCTGGATAAAAAGCAGTGTTTCCTTAGGTGAAATTACCGAGATTTTTTTTTTATGTTCTGGTTCTTGAAGTGGCATTTACAGCCACAGGAAATAAAGAACAAGGTACCTTAAAACGTCCTTGTAAACTTTATACAGCCACTTAAAATGAAGCACGGTAGTAATTTATTTCCAAAAGGTTGAACTTTGTAAAAAATTTTGTTACTCAGTGAAGATTTCCCTTTCCTTAGCCAGGTTATATTAAAATGCATAATGCTTGTTCTCTGAAAGGCCTTGTGCCCTCTCTCTCTGCTCCTGTTGCCCTGGTGTTCTCCTTTCTCCACTCATACCAAATACATTTGTGGTTAAAGCATTGATAGTTAAAGCAGTGTTAGGTCCAGAAACTTTATCTTCATGCACAGGGATGATATTTGCCATTGTTTTAGCAGCTGCATAAAAAAATGTCCTACAGTATTAAACAGAAGTACTCTGTTTCCAGCTTTCTCCTTGTTTTGGAAACTGTTTGGATCACTAAAATAAAAACAAAACTGTGCAGGCAGTAATTTATATGCCTGAGAGAGGGATTTGTTGTTAAAAAATGCATTATGTTAGCAATAACAGTATTCATTTGAGTTAGATGATATGCAGTTGGAAGAGTTGAACACTTCTAAAACCATATTTTTACAGCCTTCAGTCGTGTCAAATACAACATCTTGCTACAGATCTTTTTCTGTTATCTATTTGAGGTTCAGAATAGTATTTCAGTTTGAGATTTCACCTCTGTAAAAAACAAAACAATCAACACAGTCCATCAGGATCACAATAAAATCTTGTGTCATCAAAATTCAATGTACGGTTCAGAGCAAATCAAAGCCAATCAGAGCATTTTAGTTGGACAGATAGTCATTTTGGTGTAAGGGTATTGCACGTGTCAGCATGGCAGCTGCTGTGCTATGAAAAGATCACTGTGCATAGAGCTGAGGCATAAATAAAGCTGGCCTGGAATCATGTTAAGTTTGCTGTGGCCAAAGAAATTAGCTTCTTCTGCAAAAGTAAGTCAACTTTGAGTTGAATATGCATTTTGCATTTTTATTGATTTCATGCAAGCTTCATTCGACAACTAGCCTGTAAGTACACTTGCTTTTTGAGAACAGTCTCAGAATAATTAATGTATATGAGCACCGAGCAGTTATCTGATGAACTGTGTATTGCAACAACAGAAAAAATTTTCTTTGAGATGGATTATGACTTTGCCTTGCAAAGTGTTAGGAAACTGAAGATATTGCATATGCGCATCCAGAACATCTCAAGCTATAGACAGAGGCTGCTGAGATCCTGTCCTCTCCTCCTGCCCTGTGTTGGCCCTGGTGCTCATGTGGCTGCACAGCAAGTTGTTTCAGAGAAGTGATGAAAACTCATCCTATGAGAAAAGTCATTACTTCTTGGTTAGATCAGCTTTCTGGATGAGCAAGGCTGGGAACACACAGCCAGGAACAAGAGGGAAAGGCTTAGGTGGACTTAAGTTGCCCTGGAGGCACTTTTTGAGGCTGCTTTTGCATCCCAATGGCAAAATTCCTAAGAGGGGGGTTGGAGGACCAAATCTTTTGGGTGCATATTCAGTGAAATTTGTTGCTTTCAAGAGGAAGGGACCTGGAAAGCCATGGTAGGAGGAGGCTTCTTCACCTTTGCCCACTAGGTAGATCGAGGTAAGCAGATCTGCTTGTGCAGGTTTTGCTTGCCTTGCTCACAGTAATTTGGCTGGTATAGAGCTACAAACAGTTCCCATGGTGAGTGGAATTAATTCCTTCTTGGATTTCTACACTATACAGATAAAAGGTAGAAAATAGAAAATTCCTTGCTGAATGTCTGCCCTTTCCTGTTCTTCACGAATCATTTTTGTACCATACCTAAAGAATGGGTGGTCTCACACTACAAAACCAGTACAAAACAGTACACACACGATCCCTGCCTCTTCTATATCATAGTAAAAGCGCTGCAGTTTGTGAAGTCCCATGTTGCTGTTAGAAGTGACCTGTCCTTGCTCTTTCATTATTGATACGTTTACCCACTGCACTGAAAGATTCTTCACTCACAGAGTTTTTCAGCATGTGACTGTCATCATAGTGAATCAAACACCGTAATATTGCTAAAGCGCATCATTTATCAAATAGGCAGAGGACCGAATTCAGTTCCGGTCTAAGTGGATATATAAAGATTACTGTACATGTGGCTTTTCTGGGTCACTCTTGTTTTCTGGCAGTATAATGCTTCATGCGAGCTGGGCCGATTGTGGCTGGCGCTGCAGCTCTAGCAACATGAGATATTAGTGTATGCTGTTTCACCACCATACCTACAAACTCAGGGTGCAGCAGCTTTGATGAATATGATTGTATAAATCCCGAGATGCCTATGAAAGCACTGCAAGCGCTACAACGGGGAAGGATTTTCCCCAAACTACTGGCAGTGAAATATATACAGGGAACTAGGTTTGGGTCCTGAACTTGTTCCCTGAGCCAGAAGAGCCTGTGTGAGTTTTACACAGAGAACATGTTTCTCTTGTAGGAAGGACACTGCAGTCTTGGAGGCAGAGGTGTAGGGCAATGAAAATCAAATATAATGATGCTTCTCACACAGAGGGAAGGTTGCCATGATAAAAGACCAGTTGAGTAAGGAGGCAAAGATGATTAAAAAGAATACACTGCACTCAGGGAGCAGGCCCCCTCTTCCTCTTTGCATACTGCTTAGTCATTGTAGGTAGGAAGGTCAAGGCTCTTCAGTATTCTAATGTCTGGAATCAGTGACATAGCTAACAGCTTGTTGTTTTACATTATAAATTCTTTGCTTCCCCAAATAAATAAAGCTATCTGTATTAGTTTTTTCTTTCGTTTTTATCTGTGTCATACCCATTAAGTAAAAAAAGTAACAAAAGGAATTTAGGCAATGCTGCTTTTCAAAATGCAAGGAATCAATTACATTATTATTACAAGGAAACTATAGGTGTGCTTTCTATTGCTAAGTACTTCTCCTAGAAAGACCACAACATAATGGCCATCCTAAAACCTGGGACGAAGGAGAAGCCTCATCTTGTCTTCCAGGATTGTTATTTTATATTAACTCTTTTCTTGTTGGACTGGAGTTGTCTTTTTTGTCTAATCCTGTTCCAGAGCGGGCATTGCACCAGGGCAGGCACAAATGGGCGAGTCATGAAGTCAGTTAACTGCACATATACTGGATATCCCAGTCATCAGATAAAATACCTCTAGCAGGTACATGTGCTCTGACAGGCCTGATTCTCAGAAAACAAGGCTGGTGGTGCACCAGGTCACGAGCTGGCATGTACTATCATGCACCAAACCAAAAAACACATATGAGAAGCTAGAGACCTTGTACAGCACTGAACAAACAGAGCTGGCTGAAAAGCTGGGGGGTGAAGCGACGTGACAGAAGAAAGTCTGTTGTTACCGCTATCTCCAACGTATGCTTGTAGTTTGTCTCATTCTCTGCACCAGGTAAAGCACCTGGAGCGGTACAAAGGGGTTGTCAGGCTCTGGTGGGGTGCAGATTCCCTGCATGGGCAGCAGGGTTAGGGCTCATGTACCCCTGCCCTGCCCTGCCCTGCCATCAGCAGGGGTGTTGCATACCAAGCAGCAGAGACCCTGGGCAGCTGGCGGGAGAACCCTGGCTGTAAATGAGGCACCCTTCCCTGAGTGTGCCGAAAGCCATCACAGCCTCAGGGCAGCGGATGCGCAATGCTGCGCGCACCCCGGTGTAGTGCACTGCCTGCTAGCATAGCGGGAGGGACCGCTGCCTCCAGTAACCATGGCATCCTTCGCTCTGCTCCAGGACTGGAACCAATTACTGTGGCCATCCTGTCATTTTATTGCATGAAACTCTACTAGTCAGTGTGCACAGATACAAACTTTTTTTCTTGAATATTCTTCTACCACCGGTAATGTCACTAGGTGACCTAATTCCTTCATTCACACACATTTATTTTTAGTGAATGTCAGATAAAATAAGAGCATCATTGTGCAGGAAAGAACAAATCAACTGTATGAACGTCTTTTCTAGAGGTGAACAGTCTGGGGGGGAAATTAATGTCAATTTTTAATTACAACATGACAGTAATATTTGACTCCCACTAAAATTCTGCCATTTCAAATGCAGGGGAAGAACTATGGTCTCCTCTTAAATGCATTAAATAAATAAATACAAACATATACGAAACTACATTTGAAATGTGTGGTTTAAGTGTAAAATAGCTTAAAATGCAGCTGCTATTCACCCATAGAGGAGAGAGACGTTAATTAGTATAATTTGGCAGTTAATTGTCATAAATGTTATTGAAAGATTCTAATCATAATCATGCATATCTAAGCAAATACCTGGAGACTATTTAGAATTCATAAACTTCTTTATGCTAATATATTTATATATTCTAATATAATACATATATGTTATGTGTGCACATCAATATCTCTCTCTCTCTCTCTATACACACACCACATACGTGCTATGTCCCTTAACAGAGAGTCATCTATTGTAGGTTTGCATCTATTGCAGGTTGTTCTATAACTAGAAGTCTCCTTTTCTTTTCCCTTCATATGTACCAGGTGTGGTAGACATTGGCCTCATTGAAAATGAAAGCTAAAACTTCCAGCCTTATGTCCAAATTTGTAATTTAAAAATAAAATTCCATTCAGTCATTTTACACATGAAACAAAAGTTACATGTTTGTATGTGTATGTACACATACATATTTATGATTACAGTATTCGTAATGGTAGTATGGTAAGGCTGAACACCTTTCTGAATGCTGGAGAAAAGACTCCAGCAATTTGAAAGGTGAAAGCTGGTCTCAAATATTCCCTGTATGCAAACTTTTTGCTGGTAGAATTTAATCAGTGTAAACATTTTTATTTTGAACAGAACAGAAAGAAAACGGGTCACTAATAATAGGTAATGAAGTAGAAAGATAAATTACTTGAAATCAAATAATGTATCAGATTAGCTAGTGATTAAAATAGATTTTCTTTTTCTATCAGGAACCTAACCATTAGTTCCAGGCAACAGTATTCACTGTGTCAGCTCCAGGTTTCTCATAAATTCATGTCTGTGGCAATCACCATCTAATCAGTGATGCACCGAAAGGATTTTCTAGATGTTAAAGGCTAGGCTTTGATTTACACACAGAACAACCTCTGCACTCCAGTTTAATGGTGTGGCTGGGACCCAGGCTCCGTGAACCTGCTTCCCCCACAGCCTCACAGAATTCACATCCAGGCCTGAACTCCATGGCATTGGTCTGTCAGCCCAGGCAGAGCTTTCACTGTCCAAGTGACAACTCCTGATTGCCTTCATTGTATTTGCTATGAATTTTCCAGTGAGACTACACGTGGGAGTTGTCAGAGAGAGCAGATTAGCTGCATCGAGGGTGAAGTAGATGCAATGTAAAGGGTGAGATCAACTTACAGATACCTTTCATTTGCGGGGCGAAATGATATTTTGTGCCTTGGATTAGCAGTAGAAGAATATTCTAGCTTACCTAATAGACTTTTTAGGGGCATTATGAAGAATTTCCTGTGCAACACTTAGCATTGCTCATGAGGAAAACAAAGTCACGTCTGAAAGAAAACCATGGGAAAAACGGTCTGAAGAGCACGCCTTTCCTAGTGCCTGATTGGACTCAATTAACTACAGCAACTTCTGCTTTGTGTCACTTGCCATCTGCTAGTCCTCGATTAGACCGTCCCCTGGGAACTGAACTGCACAGCTCTGCCCCGGCTGGGGCACGCTTTCTGCCATGGTTGGTCCTCAAGGCTCCCGTGAAAGTGCTCGATGCTGGAAGCGTTGCCCAGCCCAGCTCTTAGTGGCTCTCCAGAGGGAGCAAGCGGACGGACCGTGTTCGAAGTGGTTGGCAGGAGCCATTCTCTCAGTGAAGGCAGCACCTGTGCCAGGCGGCCGTGGGGTATGATGGAGCAGAGAGGGTGGGTATCCACGCACTGGTACGTCCGATGGGAGCTGGGGCAGAAGCACGTACTCTAGTACACTTCACCCCTTGGCCACTGCGGAGGGCTTTTATGCCAGTGCTATATGTTAGAGCAGGTCCTTTGCTACTTTAATGCCAGGGTCTTATCAGCCTAAATCACGGATGTTATCTTAATAGCTTCATCTGCTGCTCAGCTGAGTGGAATTTGGACACAGAGAAGAATTGAATCCCTTTGCTTTATGAGAGAATATTATCTTAAAGCACTGCTAGAAATACTGTGAAGAAATATTCCTTTGGAAAACCTCTCAGTGCCTGTCCAGTCTCAAGAAGTGCCTTTGCAGGTAAAGAGAGGGAAATGTTGTCATTTGAGGAGTGCTGTCCTGCCAGAATTTAGTTGGCTTAGTTCTTCAAATGTTGCCTTTCAAAACCAAACTAGCACTGCAGCAGCCTACCAGAGAGTCTTCATGCTGGAATCATTCCTTAAGCAACGATTTGCAGATAGAATAACCGAGCAAAGTTTAAAGCCATATGCCTGAATTCTAGGAAGAGGACTGAAGTTTTTCTGCTCTTTGGAATAGCAGTATAGCTTATTATAGGCTGTAGTCCATATGATTAGGATAACATGAACATGCTTATAGGAAGTAACTGAGGAAGTGATCATTTATGCTGCTGCTGCCCAAAAGTCTAGAGCATATGGTTATTTATTTATCCACTGCAACAATTGCTTTGTAAACACGCAGTGCATTCTTGGAGAGAGACAAACCAGTATCTCTCAGCAGGGAAGAGGGAGCCCACTTGTGTGTCCCACCCAGCGACCGTGGCCAGCCATTGTTTGGGGCTGCGCTCTCTGTTATCACACGGGGGATCTCAGCCCATGCTAAACACAGCCCAGAAAGCCACATTCCTGTGTCAAATGTCGTCATCCTCAGAGTCCAGATGAGAAACTTGAACTGAAGCAGGTGAAGTCATCAACAAGGAAGTGTCCCATTTTTGTGCTGATGTCCATGTTAAATAAAAAGTGTGAGAAATTAAGCAGAGAAAATGATACCAAAGTAAACTTGTTATTAAAAGGGTACAAATTCCATTAAGCATCAACAGCACTGAGTTCAGTAAATAGAAAGGTCATCTTTCCATCACTGCCTCACTCCCAACTGCAGCATGACTCAGAAGAATAAACAATTGAATAGGTTTTGTTAGATGCCTGCATGCAGATTTGTCTGGGTTTTTACTACTTGAAATTTCTTTCAGTTAGTTGTTTGTTCCACAAACAACAAAATAAATTCTTAAAAAATGCAATTGTAAAAGCAATATTTTTTGGCATATGTTTAACAATGAAGTGTCCTGATTTCTGAAAGATTTCAGCCACAGATCATTTTATTACATGGCCCTGCTTCGACAGAACTGTAGAAATTGAAGGCAAGAAAGGAAAGGGAGAAGTGAGAGGAAAAGCCATCATGGATTTGTGCATGGATCTAGAGGTCGAAAGTGCGTACACAGCAGGTGTGCATGTGCTCTAGAGATAACCATAGCAGCAGTAACAGTTGTCATAGTCTGAAGTGAAGAGGAATAAAAGGAATGCTGGACACTACTGAAACTTCACTTAAACCATCAGATTTGGGCTGCCTCTCTCTGCAGGGCAGGCTTCTTTCCAAATGTTTTGTGCCCTTTAGGGCAGGCAGAAAAATCTATTCCTTGTGACCTTTTTAAAAAAAAAGTGTAAGTAAAGTTTGCAGTATGATATTTGTATGCAGGGATTAGCTCTTGGTTTCTTTGCTTGGTACCTTAGGGTATATTTTTAAAGCACTACATAGAATTTCAGTCTCATTCGTCAACTTCTATTGACTTTAAACCTCATGAGTCACTTTGACAATATATCCCAGAGGCTTTCTATCTTACATTGGCTTTTATTTCAATTTCCTTGCTTTTTGGGAGTTATTTCTGAATTTAGGGTTAGCTCATATGGGAAGTTGGCCTTCAGGAGAATTTTCTTAGCTTAGAGTTGGTCTGCTTTCAGCTTTTCACACTATTATTTTCTTTTCTGTTTTTCTTTGTGGAAAAAAGACATTTTTGTTAGTATCTGCAATTTCTTTTGCTTATTTGGTTTACGCATGCCAGCAATGGCTGCATTACCTCAACGTCACTATGCATGGCCCCCTTGTGAATGCTATTGTAACTTATGTGTAACTGTAAAAGTATGCACTCGGTAAGACCCATAGTACTATAATGGCTAAGCGCTATAAATAAGACCTAGCAAAGCATTTATAAATTATTTTCTTTGCAGAATGGCTATTTTCTTCTCTCTTAAGAAGAAAATCCCAGCCGATTTTCCATATCAAATCTTTCAGTGAATCACATGATGTGATAAAGCTTTATGAAAGTGATACACTGCTCCATAGCAGCTGGACGCACATCAAATCCTCTGCCTCGTAATCTGTTAAGGTGCCCAGACTGGTGCATTGGCCATTATTTGTGCCTCTCACATAGAAGTTATGTCAAACAGAGAAATTCACAAGGGTGAGAGAGACATTTTTTCTGTCCCTAGAAGGGATTTCTCCCGATTCACTTCATTACTCCTCCAAAATGCTACATAGATAAATAGCGTGAAGAAGGGGAGCTTAGTGAGAGATAGGTCTGTGTTCTGCTAAATATGGATGGCAGCTAGAGTTACCCTGAGTTCCTCTCACTGACTGGTAGTACCAGGTGGGCTAAAAGGCACGACAAAGAGCCAGCTTCCTTGGTGCCAGAAAAATATCAGTCAGTGTTAGCTACCTTTGCCAGGCTGTGCCATGATGTACATCTGGGTATAGCATTGAACAAGTTGTTGACAAAAGAGTAAGTATTTCCCCTGAAGCGCTTGGCAGAAAACAAACAGCTGGAGCAACTCTCAGTAAATTCTTATTTCCTCAATAGCATTCTGGTAACAATGAGAAGAGGAAGGAAAAGCCAAACAAACAGTACATCTGTTACAAGTGACACAATAGTCTAATTTCTCCTCTCGTGACTTTATGTGGTCACATACCAGTATGCAAATGGCGATAAATACTACTGTTAATAAAGGCAACTGATTTCCATCTGGGTATTCAGGTAGCAAGATGGTGAAAAATTCAGGCTGAGCATTGTTTTCAAAAACATTTTCTACTTTGCCATGAAATATCAGCTGACCTTCCATTTTCCTAGTGTCTATCTATCTCATCTAACTGACAAAAACGTTGCTCCAGGATTGGTAAGCATATTGAAAACATGAAGCAATATCAATGACATTCTTATTGCAATAGAGCAGAGAAATTACACTCTCAGCCTTTCCTTAGTAATTGTAAAGGTCTGGGCTGTAACTATGGCATACATGATATGGCTGCACATCATTATCAACAGTATTATTTTCATTAAAAAACATTTTCTCTTAGTGTCACTAACCATTTCTCATTTGATTTTTGAATAAAATGCTTTACTGAACTCTAATTAGTGTAGGTGTACTCCATTACCTTTGGCTAGAGAGTTGGTTATCTTGGAAAAGGAAGATAAGATTTTGTTAGTATTTAACTGTATTAACTAAGCTTGTGCTACATTCCATTCCATTTTCTTTGTGCCTTCAGATCAGATTGTTTTCCCCTTCAAAACTCTTTCTAAAGCTTTGCTTTTTTGTTTGGATCAGTGTAATGGGCCTGTAGTGGCCCTGACCACTGTTTTTCTCCTTCCCTGATGCTTCACATGTAGCTACTACATACGTGATTTTCCTGGTTTCTTGGTACCATTCCATTTGATAAATTTACTGCTAACACTTGGCATCAGACCTGGAATTTTCTGTGGCCCTCCTTTTGAAATTCAGTCAAGACCTAGGCCTTCACATGTGGAGATTTGTTTCCAAGTCAAGGCAAGTTCCACACCCTTTTTCCAACCTGTCCCTGCTTAATTTTAGGAACACAGCTATATGTTCTTTAATAACTACCTCTTCCTTCTTGTATAATGAGCCTAATTTTATCTTTCCCTGCTTTTCAGTTTTATGACTAAAGGGCATTGTTTTCATTTCCTTTGACTATTGAATATATTGAGTTTGTTCTTATACCTCCTGACCAATAAGATGTTTGTTTCTTGGTTGACTGGCATTTTTTTGGTCATTTCCTTATCTTCAGTAATGTTTTTGAGACTCTTCTGCCTTAGTGTATCAGTTCCAGATAGGATCGGCACCTTTGGCTTAATGACATTTCAGCCTTCCTGAAGAAAGAGGTTTTTGAGCTTTTTTGCCTGGCTGACTTCACTAGTCCCCTCACTTCCCTAAAGTTTGTCCTTTTAAGTTCGGAGCGTTCACTATTATGTGTACTGCAACACTCACAGTAATAACAGCGCAGTGTAAACATCCATGGCAACTTTGAATTAGGTTACTCATGCACTACTCTAACTGTAGCAGTTAGGTTTGCTCAGGCTAACTGACTCTATTTCTTACGTAGGTTTTGCAGCCTGCCCTGAGCTCCAGGCTACTTTACTTCACCTCCTGCTACTGCCCAAGTTTATTACAGACTGCTGAGTTACAGCCTGTGCTTTCTGTTTGTTCTTCCATTCCATTGAAATGGCATCAGCTTCAGATCATTCAATTCAAGGTTATTTCCTATGACCAAGTTCTTTTATAAATGTCCTTATTACTAACAAAACCAAGCTTAAAATAGAATTCTGTCCAGTTGTTTTAACAATTATTTGATGAAAATATCTGTTGGTAATTGTACCGGGGAATAGCTGGCCTCTGAATTGTTAGTGGCATTTCTCTCCATCCTTTTGCTTGGAAAGCTAACGTCACTTACAATTTGTCTCCTTCCAAAGTCACAAGTTTCTGTTTACGTACGCAGAATCTCCTCTAAATAGTTCTTGGTCAGAGGGAGAGAGGTTTTGACTAGACCTCATTTTGTCACTTGTTCCTAGGCAATAGTCTCTGTTTTGGCTGCTGCTTTTTCTACCATCTGAATAGTTGGCTGTGTTTGCTCTTAAATATCTTCATTTCTCCTGTGATGGAAAAGTTACATCACTTGTTCCTGATCCAAAAGAAAACAATAGATGGCTATTTCTTTGGTGGACTTTCTGCTCCAGTTTGATACCCTACCATTATCTCTTTGTACAGCATCAACCCTGACCTTAATGACCTAATTTCCTTTTGTATCCTTCTAACTGGTAACAAGAGTCTTTGCCACACTTCTCTATATATCTGGCCGAGAGGCTAGCTGTTGCAGTGCCTGCTGGTAGTTGAGGAGCAATTGTTATTGACTTGTAGATGAGAGGCACTTCAGGGATGTGCTCTTGGCTGTCGCCAGGTTGAAGGGTAACAAAGAAAATCAGGGAGAGTTCTCTCAAGGTCACAGAATAAACCCCATCCTTGTTCCTATGCACTGTTTACCCACTGACATCCCTTCAATGAAAATCAGACAAAAAACGGGTTTCTTAAGGAAATGATGCTTTGTTTACGGAATTTGGTTTGCTATTATTTATTTATTTATTTAGTATTCTCAAAATTTTTGCTGAAAGGGTAGAAAATTGGTGCCTGAAAGCAAAACTGGAGGAAATTCAAAGCACAAATTTAGAAGTTTTCCTTGCATATTCATGTAGAATAAATATTCCACGTTTTGTCACTGTTTTCAGGATATTTTCTGCCTGAATTCACAGATAGACTGTGGGTAAGTTTTAGAAAATGTAGTAGATCACCAGCCACTCTGTTTAAATAAATGTCAAAATATTAAAAGAAAACTGACAATATTAACTGTACAACACAAGGATTTGTGTTCATATTAATTTTATTTAAATATCTGTGAGAATGATAGTAATTTTTATCACTCTCTGAAACAAGTCGGTAAAAAAATGCACAGGGCAAATAAAATCCACCAGTTAGAAGCTTTCTAAGTAAGGATGAGGGAAGTGTTTCTGTGCACCTTTCGCCCTCATGATGTACTTTAACTTGAATGTGAGGCCTCAATTACTTCACTTAAACTACAGTTCAAGCTTCACCCTAATGCATTTTCATTTAAAAATTAAGTTTTGACTACAGATATCGATAGAAAAAATCATCCGTTCAGAAAACTTAAACCTTCTTAAAACTGTTTATTTTTGAGCGGTGTTCTTCAAAGTTAATACAAGCTATTTACATGCAGGTTGGGCATTACCTATGTATCTCTGGTTTTGATTCCTTTTTCCCTCTGCGCATATGTAGGGAAAGGCAAAGGATGGGGGGAGGGAGAAAGAAGGAGAGACAGAAAGTTGAGAAACCTCTGCTTTGATTGCTGATAAGTTCTCTGCAGAAGTCACTGACGTTCAAGGAGGCTATAGAGAAGTTTAACCACCACCATCAATAAAATATTTCAATGGTTTATAATCTCAAAGTGAGAGCCCCTTTCAAATTTGTTGCCTCTTTCTATTACAAAATCTGCAGCTGGCTCTTCAGCATGCTTTGCCTGATGTATTATGTTAATCAGTTCCCTTATTTTTGCTAGGCAGCACCCACTCCTTCAAAAACCCCACCTAATTGAGTGCACTATTTTGGGGTGTTTTGTCTTGCAGCTGGGAAGCCAGACTTTTTGCCAGTAATTTGTAGACTCTGCTTATGAATGAAACCACTTTGTAGCTTCCTCACGCTGGGTTTTTGGAAGCTATTTGTCAAAGCATTTTTCATAGTTCAAGGCAGAAGTCTCCACTGCGGAAGTAATGAAAAACATTTGGTAACTAGTGGAATTTGTTGATACTAGTTTTTCTGTTTTTAATCACAGAGGTGGTCTCCTGCTGGGAGTTTCCCCCTTTATATAAATCTTCTGTAGAGAAGACATTTCATGTCTTTCTCTTGTAAGACGCTTTGGATTCTCTAGATTCTTTCTGAAAAGTCTGTCTTTCTTCTCCTGTGACTTGCTTCTTTTCCTTGTTTCTTTTCTTTTCCTGTGAAAACTATACATATTCAATAATATTTTTAAAAGTTTAAATTATGCTCTTTTGGGTTTTTTTGTTGCCTTCAAGGCTTTAATTTTCTTGGAATTTTACAATCTGTGCCTTATTAAGGTTTAGTTCTTAGCTTTCCCTGCCCTTTTGCCTTTATAAGAGCAGTCTTCTGGTAACTAGTGTTTCACGGTGCTGGAAAGATTGCAAAAATATTGACATGCTCTTTCCTCCCTCTGAAAAACTGCCTGAGACAGATTTTTCTCAAGCCTGTTCCATTTCCAATTTAGTCAAGCCACTAGGCTGCATCAGTAACTCTTCCTCAGTTAAGATTGTTTAAAGCAAGTACTCTATTTTCCTATTAAGGTATCTCCCTATTTCCCTCTAGAGAAGCGCTGCTACTAGAGATTGCAGGGCTGGCTGCACAGCATTAGGAGATATCAATTTTTCCCTCACCAGCCATGAATGAGCCTGATCACGGCCTTCAATTTGATTATGAGTGCAGGAATGAACGTTGGCCGAGGGTGGAGGAAATGTATAAAGCACGGCTATTTCTGTTCACAAGCACTAGTGATAGAGGGTAGTATAGTCTTTCTCTCTAAGGAACGACCATTTCAAGTCTTTTGTTGGCGCTCTCTGTTGCTTTGGCAGATGCCCAGGACTGATGGGCACGGGGTGGGCAGGCGTGCTCCTGCTCGAGGAACGGGGCCAGAGCGCCCGGGCGATCACCTCCGCTGCAGGAGGAGTCACAGGTGAGAGCTTTGCCACAAAGGACTGAGGGCAGGAAGCAGGATGGTAATGCCAGAGCCAACACAATGGCCAAATACAGCAGGACAGGATCTGGTGCAAATGGAATGGTTAGGAGTTCAGTAGGCTGAAGTCTGGAGGAGGAGAGCTCATAGCAACTGCTGAAAATCTAGAGGTGGTAGAGTTCTAACCAGAGGCAGTAAAATTCTAATTATTTTGTCTTCCTCTTCTCCTCATGTCTTCCATGTATCTCATCAAAACTTGAAATTTTCAAGGGAAATATTGACCTCTTCCCACTTTGAGAGCATGGTGCTTGCTAGAGTGCTGGGGCCACAGAAGGCAAGCAGTTACCTCCTGGGTTGCCTTCTAATTGGATCTTTGCTTACCTCCTACCAATAAGTAATGGTCTAAGAAGTTACACTTGTAGTATTTACAGCCTTTTCTGTAGAAATGAAAGGCATTTTTTCTATTAAAAGTGCAAGTGAATGTAGAGCATTCCCAAAGGTTCTTGACTTTGGTAAAGAGACCCTTTACCCAGGAGACAGTCTAATCTTTTAAACTTCCTTCCCATGAGCCCGTTTTTTAGATAATCCATCTTTGCCTGCTAGCATACTACTCTTGATAATGAGCCTGTCGTCACATCAGGTTAAAATGTATCACTACAATTAATTTCTTTAAAATATATTGTTCAGAGGATAATGAGAACTAAGCCCTATTTTAAAGCTGATCAGACAGTGCAAGACAAGAATCTAATTCTTTTCATGAAAACCGACAGACTTTTACTTCAAAACCAACTACACTTCATTAAAACTGTGATAAAAGCCTGCAAAGTAGAGCTGAAATACTGCAGCTGTGAGTTCTCCAAAGTAAGAGAAGAATTCTTATATTGTTTCAGTATGACACAATGTGTTATGTAATGGATTAACTCTATTTCCAGACACATTTGGACCTGAAGTATTGATTTTCTTCCTTCTTGTTCATATAACTAAAGGAATTTGGAGCCAGACCCACTAAAGGACTTTTAGGCACCTTAGGTGGAACTTACATGGAATTTAGATGCCTATATCCAAAATTTTAGTGCTGAAAACCTCTGCTTCAATTGCCAGCTGATCTTGAAGGTACCAGAATTCTTTCATTTGATCTAAAACTTTCCAGGCATTTTTTGCACAAGCTCCAAACTGTCTCAGTTCTGTGCTCGTATCTAATCAAAATCACAAACTAGAGAGTAGACGCTTTTCTTCTTAGAGGCTTGAGGCTGTAGGTATTTCTGGAATGCATTTAATATTGCTGAGCCCTCTAAAAATAAATGTGTGATAGCCACCACCTTCTTTTAAGGCACAAGAAGAAGCACGTGTCATTTCTTCTACAGTGGCCTAGGGCACTAAGGTACCCTAAGAGATCCAGGTTTGGTCCCTTCCCTTCCACCACTTGAGGAAATTGAATAGCGTTCTCGATGGATGGCATATTCTGAATGGTGAAAAAGGGTGAACTGAAGAGGAGCAGAAAAATGATTAAAGATTTCACTGAGCTAAGGAGGAAGAACATAGAGGGTGGCAGAACTCTGTGCCTAGGAAGCTAAGGTAAACCTCATAGATGGTAGGGAGGTAAATTCTGCTTCCACATGTCTTTTTCAATGTTTAATGTAAAACACTATTTTATATTATCCAGTAATTTTTTTACCAAATAATCTGATTCAAGGCAAATCAATTTTCAGTATTATGGTGTTATTGTATTATGATGTTATGTTCCAATAGAATGGTGGTTTGTTTTTTTTCTTTTTTTTTTTTAAAATTAACTTAATGGTAAATGATGCAATAAAAAAATACAAACCAATACAGGAAGGGTAAAACAAGTACAGAATTATGTGGTGTATTTATCATGTGCTTGTAGCTTGCAGCTTGCAGCAGTTTGCCAGTTAAACTCTTTAGGAAATGTAATGAATAGTAACAGAAATATGATGATCTCATCTATATGTCATGGAAATACTCTGCAACTGAGGTGACAGCTGAAACCCACCATTCTTTCTACAAATAAGCAGTTCAAACACATTAAAATTCTAGGGATATCATTTTTATGAATAAACTTAGAGTAAGGTTTCTTACTGTTTAAAACATACAAGTTAAAATTTCTTAGCTAGTAATAATTTCCCATACATGAGAGCAATCATCCTAAAGGATGGCTTTGGCAGCCTGGCAGTGTAAGTGGTCAGAAAGCTGTCGGTGGACATTGTGGAAAAACATGGGTTACTAATACTTCCATATGTAATTATGGAGACATTCCTATCAACTCATACAGTGAAACCAACTCGTCAGACACAGAGGTCATTACAAGGGATGGCATTACATCTGGGAAGCAAGATGATGTTATATAGCTTTTGTTCATCAGAAATGCAGACAGTGTGGTGATGATGAGGACTTGTCTACTGGATGCCAAAACAAACCGCTGAGAGACATCTACGGGACAAAACTGCAGTGCCATGGGAAAACACTTGGAAACGTTTGTAGGGTTCTCTGTGAAAACAACACAATGATGCACAGAAAATTTAAATTTAGAAAAGGGGTTGAGAGCAAACCAAAAAAGATTACTATAACACTTTGTGGACCTGTAGTGTTCCCATATCTTGACTACTGCATTAAGTTTGATGATTTCATCCCTAAGTGTATATAGAAGAATTAGGAAAGAAGAACAGAATGGGACAATAAAAGCAATCAAACGTTTTGCATAACTTCTGCATGAAGCTAGAGAAGAACAACTTCAGAGAGATGATAGATATCCATATTATCATGAATGATATGGAAAAAGAAAATGGGAGATAATTAATGAATATGTCTCACAGTATAAAGGGGAACCTGATGAAATCAGGTTTTAAAACAAACCAGAAGAGGTTGTGCTATCGTGCAAGTTCAGATGTGGAACCGAAGATGTTGTCTAATCCAAAAAAGGGCTGGAATAATCTATGAAAATCAAGGAATCTTCTTAACATGATCATGTAGATCCAACATCTAATTTAGGAAGTACTTCTGTTCCTGACCTAGAGAAGGTTCATACACAGGGCTTTTGCTCTGACTCAATATGGATTTCTGGGGTAAAGAGAAGACTGGCAACATGTAAACTGTAGTTGCTGGAAGAACCATGTTAACAACTTTCATGAACATAAAACATTGCAAAAAATGGCTTAGAGAATAGTGTGAAAATTAAAATAGAGACCCTCTACAATCTTTCTCCCCAGCCCAATCAAAATTTGTGAAAACTTTCTAAGTCTTAAACTTGAAAAAATGCAGAACTGCCCATTTCCAGAGATGCTATCTGTAGCTGGTTTAAAGTTACTTATGATTGCAAAGCCTGGTACAATGCTTTAGGAGTGCTGTGAGACAGCAAATTAAGTAGCTGTGAGCTTTTTGTAGAAAAAGAGTAAAGAAGTTCTGGGGAGAGGAGCTTCCTTATTGGCCCACAGTGAGAATTTTGATAACATCTTTTCTACCTAATCTTAAAGCCAGAAGGTTTTTTTTGTACAGTATTGAGAATAAATGTTGATTTAGAGAAATAAATTAGTTCCTTAAAATATATATTTTTAATACTGCAAAACAAAAGAACCATTAGAAATATCACTCCCAATGCTAGAATATGTCTCTTTCCCCTGAATACAAGCATTTTCATACAGGTCTAATGAGGATTAGGCCACCCTCTGAGGCTATGAATTTAGTGATTGGTTTGTGAAAGCATATTAAAAATCACTGAAAATGTTACTCAATTCATTGCCTGATCTGCCAGTAGGCAGCATCTGAACAAAAACATTATTTCCCTTTGTGAATCATGGGTACTATTGATTGTCTTTCCAGTAAATTTGTAAAGCTATAGAAAGAATAATATAACTTGGCCCTGTAAGTCATATTCTCAGTGAATGAGCTTTTAGAAGTGGAAGTTTTGGTGATTTAAATTTACAGCAACTCAGTCTGAATTTTAGTAGGATGCTTGTCAAAACTGAACCATGACAGAGTCTAGATGGCTTAGCCAGTGCTCTAGGAGCCATGGGATGTACAACAATTATTACGGTTACTACTAATAATGAATAGAGCTCCTCTACCTCTCTTTCAGCAGATCCTTCCTTGAGGCTGAAAACATGCAACTTCCCTACCTTGAAACTAGTGAGAGTTTGGATGATTAGAGCCCAGTAAGAATAAATAAATATGCATATTAACTTTGTATCTGTTTGTATGGGTAAGAATTTTTCTCTTATTTCGTAAGAGCCCAGTGCTGCAAGATGCTGATTGTTCTTGATGTACATTTAAGGAGGATGCCCAGCATTTTCTATCAGTTGGTTGGCATATTTGAAGCCTTTATGATCTTTTGAGCTTTTGGTAATCCCAAGGTGGTGTATGCTTAAAAATGTCAATGCACAAAACTTACCTGTCTTTCACAAAATTTTAGTTAGCATAAAGGAATTCTTGGAAAATATGCTGACACACTGACCTGGAAAGCAACATCTATTTAGGTTCCACTGCATCCACTAGTACCTTGCCTGTTGACTTCAGCGAAATGGGAAATTATTTCAGATGAAACCCAAGTCGTATCACTATAAAATTCATCTTAATTACTCTGCCTTAACTTTGGAATTTCTTATTTGGAATGACCATTGCACAAGTCCATCACCTTGCTCAGTTTGGGTTTTTCAGCTCACTTATATCTATGTATATAATAATATAATGTAGAAAATTGGTGTAACTCAGGTTAGTGAAGCTGTATCACTGCTCTATCAATGACAGGGAAAAGCACAACTGTGTATTTGGTAAGTGTAAGAAAGTAGATGGACTAATATACCTGATAGGACACGGCCAATATTTTGGGTTGACCCGACCCTCTCTCTCTCTTCAGCTACAGACACTGTCTTAAGAATTGAGAGGCGTGATAACAATGTGCTTTTAAAAATATTCATGTTGAATTATTCATTGCATTTTAATAGTGAATAATCGTATGCAACAGGTGTTTTTCCTCTGGCTTGTTGAATTGCAGTATAACTAGCCTCTGGTTATTGGCCTCAGGGAAAGAAGCAGTAGAACAAATCAGCCTTATTTTAAAATAATTACTGCAATCCTACAGTGCCTGTCAGTTGTTATTTTCCTGTTTTATGTCAATGTACAGTACATGTACAAATAGGACTCTGAAACTGGGAGAAAATATGCAAACTATTAAACAAAATTTGAGAAAATAACTTGTGGATTTAGTAAATATGATTCCCACAGAAGCGAAGGGCTCATTCCATACATTGTGTTAAAATCCTTTTGAGCAATGTGATGGTGAATTGCTAGCATGACAATAAAAGGAATAAGGATTATTATAATTTTGCTCCAAATAATTGCTATGATATAAAGATGTATTTGGGGCCTCAGTTTGTGGCTTTTACGTCAGCATTTAAACAAGATTAATTTAATTTAAGCAGGATTAAGTAAAATCTCAATAGGGATTGAAAGTATGTTTCACCACTTTGATTCTTTTACATTTCTAAAATACAATGACAGTTAATAAGACATTAGTGCTATACCTAAGTAATAACTGCTTACCTATTTAATTCGACCGATGCAGCACAACCTTCTGATGGATTCTGGATATTAACAAAGGGGAAATCCAGCTCATTCTCCCCTCCCACACTTGCGCACTTGTAACACTGCACAAAGTCTGCAGGTCAAGGGAGAGCTTGCAAAAGAATCTCTCTGAATTTGGGCCTCTCTAAAATCTACAGAAAACTCATATACTGGATGGCCCATTTTGGAAGAGGGCCTAGTGATCAAAGACATGCATGTGCATGTCCACCTCTGCAGCTGATGGTTTCTGTTCGATCCCTTCTCTTACACACCACTCAGACTCCAACTCTGAATAATCTGTCTGATGCCTGGTCAGGAAGATGCTGCTTGCTATGACAGCAACTGATACTACCACTATTCTTGCAGCACATGTAGGTGCACTTAGTAGGTGGAGTCTTTGGTGCCCAGATATGATCCTCCTGAAGGTAAGTAAGTCACCTACGCCTAACGGCAACCATCTGTGACCACCTTTGAACAATATAGTGCAGCCCTATGCATCGGTTTAGGTCAGGGAGTTAAGAGGCACAGTCTTTTCAGAGGTGACAAATTACTCAGAGATTGCTTAGGACATGCACTGCTGAAAAGTTGCTGTAGTCCTCGTATTTTTTTCAGTCTCTCCCAGGCTAACATACTAGCAGGACCGCAAGCTGTGGACTTCTGATCAGCTGCAATGCACTGCGGCAAGATGTTGCTCAAGCATGCAGCTTTCCTTGAGCTGGTGCCATGTGAGGTAGAGTTGTTCCCTGTAGTGGACTCAGAATCTGAAAAATTTATTCCACTGTCCTCAAATCTACTCAGTGGAACGTAAAGACAAATAAAGAAACAGTTAAAGATTAAATTTGAAGCTATTAAACTTAGGTAAAAGTGTAGACTGTTAAGAGGACTTTCCCAGCCATAAAAACAATATAAATGGTTTTGTTACGGTTTATTCTTGCAAACCCAAAGCTGATAATTTTTTAATAACCTGTGTCTCTGCAGTGGTAGGAACCCAACGCCAATTTACTTCTGCTTCTGCATGAGGCTGGGGAGATTTTGTTTCTACTTTAACAATTAAAGATGCTCTCACAGCACAGACATGGACATAAATTGTTTATAATTTTCACGTTGTCCCCTCACAGAAAATTCTCTTCAGAGCACATAGCGCTATTCAAAAATTGAAAGATGAGATAAAAGCATATTTTTGGAATTGGAGAGTAGTACAAATAAGTACTTATCATACTTCTTTTCACAATCTGCAGCATTTTCAGTAGTGTTTCATAATGTGAAGACTGGATGATATACCAGCACATAGGCAAATGATAACTAATGTAACTTATTTTTTCTACTTGTTTTTATTTCATGTATTTTGTTATTTTGGTACAGTCTGCACGTTAACTTTTTTAAAGAATAAAAGTATTCCAGTTAGCTTTTTACACCTAGAATGTTAAAATAAGAAAAAATGTAGTCCTTGCATTTAGTCAGAAATAATAAAAACTATGCATTTAAAATGTTAATGAAAGCTGTTGAGTAATTAAATAATTTTGTACATTTATTCTTCAAATTATTCACTAGTCTTGTATTAGTGAAATACACAGATAATGAAAAGTAGAAAATAGACTTCACAGTTCAATTAAAGATAAAACAGAAGACACTTTAAAGGTTTTCCTTTCTATTCTATTTCTATCCTGTATCTCTCCCTCTCAATTTCAGAGGGAGGCAGGAAGCCAAGGAGTTTCTGCCATAATAAAACAGCACTTCCAACATGTGCCTTCCCATTTCTCCCTTTTAGGTCCACGCAAACATTTACTTCCCTTTCCTTCAGCCAGCAGGGAGACATATCGTGGGCCTGATTCTCAATCCAGAGGAACTCTCCATGGCCATCAGTGAAGTTATTGTGAACTTACTCTGAACTAACTGAACCGTAACTAAAATCAGAATCCAACTCTACATCTCTGAGAGGAGATGGACCAGCTGAACAAGAGTAGGCATGCAGGAAAGTCCTAACACCCTGCCCTTTTCTTCCTATTTTCCTCCTTTGGCATCTTCACAATTCCTCCTGAAAGCTGGAGCCACAGGATGCGGGAATCCTGCATTTACTCCAAACTAAGGATTCAACAGAGGAAAACAACTTATTTGCAACAAATTTAAGAGATGAGCAGCTTAAATCTTGATGCCTTATTTCTTGTGAATTGTATTAATAAAGGCACCCATTTTTTCCCTGTCAAGTCAGATCTGGAGCAAGGTTATTTAAGAATTACAGAAGAAGTTTGAATTATTTTAATATTATTTTCTCTCTAACCAGATGGAAAATATGAAATGTTTCTTACCATTTAAGTCTTTTTTCCTATGTCTCTTATTGTTCTAATGGTGAATGATTAAAAGTTACTTAGATGAAACATCAGCCTAAGTGAAGTTAGTTATGGTGAATCTTCCAGTTGTAGATGTAGCCTGCATTTTCATTATACAGTTTAAAAGACCTACATCAATTCCAGGATTCCTTAATCTAAGAATGCATATGTGTACAGACTAACCTATCTTCTTTGGAGAGATGGTCCTCAATTTATAGGGCTTTACCTCTGTTAGAAACAATCCAATTGAGGACCTTTTGGAACTGTGGACCCTAGTGGGATACTTAAAAATGCTCAACAGGTGTAGATAATTAAAAGCTCAGTAGCAGGTGCCTATGTGCATCTTCAGTTATACAAACTTCTTTTTTAAACACCCGAGAGCTGGAAATTCAGCTCTGAGTCCATTTTCAAAATGAAATTTAGGCTCCTAAAGAAATTTGTATGTCCTCATAAGTTTTACTCTGTAGCCATTTTTCATGGTTTTGATGTATGGCATCTATCAGTTACTAATTAGTTTAATGAACATATTGATATAGAAATTCTTCTAAACTCAACATATAAGCCCTATGATATTGTGCCACAAACACTGGTTCTTATCTCATCTGTGTGTCATTTTTATTCTCATCTTTTACAAGGTGCATCTGTAGAAGGAACAAGCACACAAAATTTACAGTTATTCTGCCAGTATCTAATTGTGACCGGAATCTTCTAATTGTTCTAACAATACTAATTAACCATCAGGATCCAAAAGGTATGTGCACACACTCCTCTACTTGGAGTTTTAGCTTTTAAAATTTTTTTTTCTTTTGGCTTCTTGAAGCAGCTAGTGATAGGGTACATCAACTGTCTGCTTCACTAGAGAGGAAGCTGCTTGGGAGTGTGTCTGTCACTATTGTTGCCTGCTTTAATTCACGGCATGCTAAGAGCTGTAAGCGACCTGGGAAGCTTGATTGCATCATGCATCAAGGAAAGGACAGCTCAAGAATTTGTGAGTCTTTTTAAATTAAAAAACCCACCATGGCCAACCAAAGAAATAACTTTAGATATAGTCCTGGGTTCTGTGTGTTTGATCAAAAATCCTAGGTTAACAAAGTAAGTAATGAAGGTGATTTGACAAGAAGTGTCATTATAAGAGATAAATTAAATAAAATAAATCAAGTGAATCACTGATAAAATTAATTTACACATATTTAAACTATGATTTGATTTGATCATGCTCAGTGTTTCTGGTTCATTATGATTATAGGGTCTGATTTCCCAGCTCTTCACTCCTGATTTATGCTAAAGAATGAGGTATACCGTCGGTTTCAGGCTTTCTGTTTTAACTTAATGCTAAATTAACCTTAAATTATGGGTTGGATCTCATTACATTTCTGATTCCCCAAATTAAGAGCATGTCTGTGAAGCAGAGAGCGGGGGGAAAGAAAGAGAGTGCATGGGAGAGAGAAAGCAAGAGTGCGATGTACTGTCTCTAGTAGGAACTGTCTCTAATGCTGCGAAGCAATACATTACACTGCTGTCCCTACTTCTCTTTTTTATTTGTGAATGTTTGCCAGAGATTATTATCGTGCTATTTCTCATCAGAGCTGGAGTTCTAGTTTATCAAAGTGTCAGCATAAGGACTAACACTAGGGCAAATTTGCTGCAATATGGCTAGACTGTGAACCCTGGTCTGACAGCAAACTCACTAGAATCAAACCTATCTCTGTAGCTAAAAAGGGTTTGTAAAAATTATTGGGACAGATTTTACAGGTACTTAAGCCCTAAAGAGTTTACTGTGGTGTCTACTATTATAGTTTTCAAAAGCATCTGCATGTCTGGCACTGTTATTTTACCGGGAAGCAGGCATACAGGCATTTTGAAAAATCATAGTGATTTTTTTTTCTTGGATTACTGCATGCCTGACACTACAAAGCATATGCAATTTCTCAGTCACGGGGGCTTCACAGGGCAGGAGGTGCCACACCTCTCAGGAGTCTCCAAATCTCTTCCTTAGAGCCTATGCTCATAGTGACAAGGAGAGCTCCATCTGAATTTATGATAGTCCCCCCGATACTGTTTTTCAATTGTTCTAATCATTAAGGAATTAATCACAAATATTAGAGATTTTCTAATTGTGATGCATATACCAAATATGAGCATGCATAGTCATCTTTTTAGAAATTTAACTCATTTAACAATAATTGAAAGAAATGCAGAACATTGTGCTATTTTGCCCCATTCCCCTTGACAGCAGCTGTGCACCTATAAACTTCAGGTATTCCTCGCCCCAAATCTTAATTATATTTGAGCTTTAAAAAACTCTCAGACTATTTGCAATCTTTTATATGTTTAATATATTCATGAAGACAGAAATGCAAAGTTCATGGCTCAGAGTAGGGGACAAAAGGGAGGCAGTAAGATGAGGGGCTGAAAATACCAAGGAACTGACATTCATCGTTACATCAACAGTAGCACATAGCTGTACGGACACCTGCAGCGAACTGTTTGGCAGCCTCACCCCAAACAAGCACAACAGAAGGCTGTCACAGAAAGAGTCTGCAATTCTTTTTTGCAGACTCCAGCTCTTGTTTTGCAGCTCTGAATCACAGTATCATTCCCACTTACATCACCTGGCCTTGCAGAATAAAGCTGAACAGTTTGGTATTGTAATTCCCAAAAGCACCATGAATGCAAGTAATCTCACGGACTTCTCCTGGGACCAAATCTTCCCCAAAGTCATGAACCCCTGCTGTATGCTCTGGTGACTAACTAAAACTTTAGCTGTGACTGTAAATTGATCATTTATGCCAGCAGTTTTAACTATACACATTTTCTCCTGAAGACATGCGTTTGCTTAGTGCTTTCATAGGATGGTAGTAGCAAAACTGAATGAGAAACAAACACCTCTACTGATCTTGGACTTGCTGCCTGACCATCATAGTGAAAGACACACTGGAAACTCGTGAATGGATGACTAGTCGCTGTTCTCTGTGAAGCACTATGTTGATACTCAGGTCCTGGGCCTGAACTGCTTATGCAGATAAAACACTGTCCATTGGAAGTCTGTGGGAGTTTTGCCCAGGTAAAAGTCGATGGAATAGTCTCAAAGAGCAGTCTTCTACAGGGGACCTCATGGGTTAAGGTCACTACTGACTTTCTACAGGAGAGGGATGAAGGACCTTCTGTCAGGAGTGCTTTCCTGGGTCTAGTGACTCAGACTCTGGTATTCTTGACAATCATCGTGGGCAGCCACTGTGATGAAAAATTACAAGCACATCTTTGAAGGTGCAATTTTTGTGATCTAGAGATTTTTTTGTTTAGAAATAAAAGGCAAACCACACATGTTTAAGAGAGTTCCTTTTTCCTGCCACTGAAGGGATGTAAACATGAATTTCAGTAATTTTTTTGTTTGTTTTTCTATGGCTCTGGAGCCCATATCAAATCTCTATTGTTAATTATTTTTCTTTTGTTTTAGAAGTATCTTAAAACATTCAGTGTTCACTGAGTATTTTCTCCAGAACAAAGACTGTTCTGAAGGAGAACATCAAATGCTAATACACTGCATGATCCAAAACTGTTAGTTTTAAAAGAAAAGCATTTCCTCCTTTTTGAAAGTTTCTGAATTATTATGAGCTCCTTTCTGCATGAGCTCTTTGCTACTACAAGAACTATTCTGAATAACCAAAAATTAGAAAAAGGAAAAAGCTAGTTATAGAACAAAACTCCCTGAAGAAAAAAAAAGATGATGCAAAATAACAACTAAAATACTGTCTTCTACCAAGTCTGTTTTTAAAACTGAACTTTACTTTCTTCTCTAGGGCTGTGACCAGACTTTTATTGCTAAACTGAGGAGTTTCATCAAAGATTTGAATGACACGGTAGTATACATTACACCCAAAAGTGTATATTGTGGGTTGAATGCTTGCCTACGTAATCAAGGCCCCAAGACAGTAGCATCTTGCACTATGAGCACTATCTGTAGGTGATGCTGTGTTGAAAGATGCTGTACTCATACATGCCATCTATTGCTATTTATTGTAATTCCTTTTTAAGATGATTCACAGGACTTAGAATGAGGCAAAAATATGGTTTGTGTAAGTATATGTCACAATGCAAATTCCCTGCTTCGCTCTTTAGGTTGCAATGGACTGTGAAGACTTCAGCTTAGTTGGAAAATGGTGTTTACGAGCTTATTTATCAGGGTTTGTCTGTGAAAGGCAGGTATACTTGAGCTTTGTCTAAGGTTGAGAATTTGGCTTTAAATATACTTCATTTATCTAATAAAAACCTCTGTTGAATAATTCTGACTCTGATTTTATGGCTGTGTGAATATGTTTCTGTTATTTTTCAACTTACTAGTTTCTCTAAAACTCTGCTATTTCATTCCTGGTTGTTTTGAACTTACATGATTTCATTTGGGGGGGGGATGAGATTTTGTAGAACTGTGCTTTGAAAACGTGCTGTAGTGCAGTTCACCTAATTGCCCCCTTCAGTGCAGGGTGCAGCTTCGCGTTACACACATTTGGTTTACCTGCTGTCAGATGCTAAAAATGACAGTCCTGTTTTCTTTGTCTCTCTCTGTCCCATGTATTTCCACTACATCCCCTACATAAAATCTAGGCTGAAAAGTGACTTACTTCAATTCACTGGTGTGACAGCATTTTAGTTGCTACTTGGCATCATCTTTTTTTTTTTTTTTTGATCTTGCTTCAGATTAGTCAGATTTCTGCTCAAGTGGCAAGCTGGTCCAACTCACCCTACAGCCACTGAGTTAGTAGGCTGAATGTAAGCAAAATGAGGGGCAGACCATATAGGTGATGCATGACATAAAATAGCAGTCTCAATGACTGTTCTTTACTCTTGATATTCGCTATGTCTGGGCCAAAGTCCACTGCTCCGCGCTGCTGGAGCCAGCTGCATCTACATTACCTGTAGCAGCAGGTTTTGAGCTGCACTAGTTTTGATCTCTGAATCTTCCCAACCTGTGCCTGAGTCATCCCTCTTGACAAGCCAGCATAGGGGTGATGAGGGAGTTTTGGCTCAAGCCTGTGTGTTGGTATTGTCACACTAACCAGAATACCAGAATTTATAGCCTTTTTTGTGAGGCCAGGTTGTAAAGTTGTAGCATCCCACTTCCAAGGGGCTGGCCAACACACGCAGCAGAGCACGGCGCTCTCAGCATGACTGCGGTGGCTCACCCTGAGCAGCAAAGGAGTGAGCATCCTCATCACCTGGGATCCAAGCTCCTGGCATCTCTTCCATCTACAATGGAAGTGGTAAGAGAAACAAACTGTACTAGTTTGTATTTTGTTTCTCTGAAAGAAAATGTCTAAAATAGGACTGAAGAAATACATACATTCTTTCACAGACCTTTATTTTAACTGAGGAATTTAATCCTATGTAAATATATTGCATTTAAGTAAAATAGTGCAAATATATATATTCATGTAATTAGAAGACAGTTATCTGCCTGAAGGACCTTTTAATGATTTTGTTGTTAGACTTTTTCCCTAGAATGAAGAAAAATTAATGTGAATAGAATCATGTGAGGTCTCTGGGATACATATCCCATGTATCTTCTGCATGTAAATTTACATATATTTTGGAATGTAAATACAGTGACAGCCTACTTTATATGGGGGGACATTAGAATCTAATAAAAAGTATAATAACAGAAAGTGTTGATGTGAATAATAGAAGCTTTGTGTTTATGCCATGGAGAGAATAAGAATTTACATTAAGTTAGATAACTGGAAATATGCATAATTTTTACCATCACTAGAAACATACTTGGTGGAGGTCAGTGAGAGTAGTTGGTTACCATTGTCATTTGTCTGAATATTACCAAAAGAGACAGTTGACTAGAAAAAAAAATACAGCAAATATTTTTAAAAAAGTGAAAATCACCGTGCAGTTTCTTCTTTATCATTCATAGCATGGGATGCATATTAGTCATCATAAATGCTGTACTGGGGGAGTAGATGCTTTAAAAGCTTTCTTCCTCTTCTGGAAACATCTTCGATGAAGAGCGTAGAAAGAAATCCCTAGAGAATAATAAACTATCATGTTTATAAGAACATCCTATTGACTGACTAATTGGAAGGATACTAAAAAATTCCCAGGGGAAATGATCTAGAGCTCTATGACTTTTACAGTCAATACTAAGAGCAAAACTTTTTTTATAATGGCAGAGAAATCCATTTAAATTGAAAATACTCTGTATTAAACTTCCTAATCTGACCATAGATTCAAAACCAACCAGTGACAGTGAAGAAAATTATAAAATTAAGCATGTGGTAAAGAAAAAAATTCCTATACTGATAGTGTGGCTATAAGTTCAAAGCTGCTCTACTACTTAAATTTGTGAGTTTATTTCAGGGGGAAAAGAATCAAATACTGTACTTGACAAACAAAAGGATTGCCTTAGGAGAAAGAGGATGAATGCCTCATATCTACAATGCCCTGTCCAAAGGGTTGGTCTCTCTTCTGCATTTCATTTTCATGCCACCTTCTACTACAACAAAAGTACTACAAGTGGAATCACAGCAATGTCACTAGGGAAAGAGTCTGCAAGCAGAAGCTGAGGGGGTTTCCCTCTTTACAATAGAAAACATGGGAAAACTCATGAGCCTTTCAGGGAGGGGATAGGGAACAAGCAGAGGAGGAGGTCAGTGAATCCAAGCATTTCACTTTTCTGGAGGCTTCATCCACCGACCATTGCCCATCTTTCATTTAGTTTCTGATCTCTCGCTTCCTCTGTCTCCCCTCTCTCTCTCTCTCTCTCTCTGTCAAATTTCTTTCTCTCCAACGGAGCCAGCTTCAAGGAAATTTCAAGATCATCTTCAAGAATTTACTGTGTCCATTGCCAGCTATTTAGAGCTATACTATGAAAAGTACTACTTAGCTTTTTTTATAAAAAATTAACCTGATTATAGCAATATCTGAAGAACCGTCCCGTCCCCCCCCCGTAATTGTTACTAACTGGAATGTGATACAGCTGAGCCATATCAGTTTATTTGAATGTCCAGAAAATTATTCATATCCTTTTCTTTAAAATGATGAACTGCATTTTCGGTGAAAATTAATAATGTTGAACTTGAAAAAGATACAATTTTGTCCCATATTCTTCTTAATTTCAAAGCCATCTTTGTAAGACAAGTTACAAGTTTGTGTTCAGTATCTTTACAATGAAAATATCTTACACACGTATTATGCACTCACAAGCCTGAAAAGCAAGATGCAGTTTATAAATTCAGTACACTGTACCTGTCTGCTAGTAAATAAATATAAAAGAATATTCAATTCAGCAATATATTAGACATACCACATATCCTTTGTACTCTTCCCAGGGAGGATATATACAATATGAAAGATTTATATGGATTGGTTTCACATAATATCATGCTTTTCTTGGTGTTATGTTTTTTTGATAGCTTGTGTATATAACATCAGCATAGCCTAGAAGTTTGTTTTCATCTGGAGCTCTGGTACAGCTCTGCCTATCATATAAACAAGGAATTAGCATGGCTCTCTTCACAGTACGCTTATTCTGAAGGTCTCTCTAGCTCCGGCTGTGATTGAGCGGCATTCTGCTGTAAGTTCCTGTATTATTTCACTTCATCCTAACATTTCATTCCCTTTGTCAGTTCTTTCTGGCAAATACAGATGATTCGCATGGTGAGGAACGAGAGGCGAAAAGGAGAATAAGGTGTCCTTTCTCAGTGTCAGGCCTGCTCTCTTCCTACTTCCCAGCTCACAGCCAGAACCTAAAGCACGGTTTGAACAGGTCTCAGCAGGCACATGGCGACAGACAGACAAGGCTGACCCGAAGGGTCAGGCTTATTTTTTACAACGATGGTGTGCCACGTTTTTAGCAGCAACATTTTTTTCAGAGTTCACTTGTCCTGCCAAACTGGAGCATTGTGGATTTTGTTTGGGAGACCTACACCACCCACAGTCTTCCCTGCCGAGGTGTGCTGGAGCGCACCCCGGGCTCCCCTTTCTAAGGCAGGCTGTGCAGGTGGAGGTGCTGCACATCGCACACAGTTGTGTCCCAGCGCTTCCTACAAACAGGGCAACGTTACAGTGGGTGCAGCTCACTTGCAAGTCTGCCGAGTCTTGACAGCTCCTCAAATCCCACCATGCCCTCACACCCTGCACACATTCACCACCCTCAGGCACACATTGTAAAAAGCCAGTCGGTCCCACCTTCTTGGCACCACAGAAGCAGCAAAACACCAAGGAGCAACCTGAGCTCAGAAGAGATTCAGACACTCATCAGTACAGAGATGAGGATTCATCTCTGCTCTGGCAAGGAGGCTGCCTGACAGGACTGTATTCTGAGCGTGGCAGAGCTGCCCTAGGCTGGCTGTTCACAAAGCAATGAAGAGTTAGGCTTTAAGTTCAAAGAAGTATCCACATCTGTGACACTAACTTTTGCAGGCAGACAAGTCTCCAGAATCTAGGAGACCTGCCTGTAGCTGCTTTCTCCTCCTTTCCCCTTCGTAAGGAGCTGAAACCAGGTCATGTGGTCCAGCTAAACATCTGGAGAGGAGCTGAGTTGTGGTGAGTGCATTTAATGTTTTGGGAGTGGGGAGCAAGGGTTGTGTAGGTGATGGTAGACTGCTCTGCTTAGATTTGGGTCATCTGATAATGATGGGCAAGTTCTAGCCAGACAAAGACAAAGGCAAAGGCAGGACATAGCACTCTCAAGGAGAAAGGAGCCTTTCAGAAAGAACTCACCTCTTCCCTACCCATCTGCTCTGCCTTCCTGCTGGACAAAGGGGAATTCTGGACTGCTCATGGACGGAGCCATTCCCTGCGCTGGGGAGAAGCGGTGGTAGCTGTAGCAGGTTGGCTGGCAACTCCACCTGGCAGCAAGCTGTGCCACGGCCAGGTTACTGCTGTGGCTGACTGCAGGGCTAGAAGGCATTTCTTTCCAGAAGGGCATAGACCTTCCCAGGCACCTGCAGGTAACTTGCGCACACAACCTCCTTCCCCCTTCTATGCCAGCCTGGATTAGCTGCCATGGCAGCATGTCCAAGTTGTTCCGTGCA
The DNA here is from genome assembly GCF_000737465.1 of Haliaeetus leucocephalus. Taxonomy (NCBI): domain Eukaryota; kingdom Metazoa; phylum Chordata; class Aves; order Accipitriformes; family Accipitridae; genus Haliaeetus; species Haliaeetus leucocephalus. The sequence goes on from NW_010972853.1 coordinate 9,250,990, forward strand.
GCTGCTGAATGCAAACACACCATTCAGATCGGTAAACAATTACCTGGCAGGACTCTGTTATGACTACATGGCATGACCTGGTCGTGACCAGGCGTTCCCCGCCCCAGCTAGACATCCTCTCCGGCGCCTCCCCCTTCTTCTGCCCTTGGCTTGAGTCATGGGCTTGTTGAGGCACAAGTTAGCATCCTTCCCCCTGGGGATTTTCTACGCATGGTTCTGGTCACATTCGGGTTGCTTTACCTCCTCATTGCTAGCTCACTAGTAAAACAGGGTATGGCTCTGCACAACTTCAAATAACCCTAGGAAGGAGAAAGGTGCCTCCTGGCCACCCACCGGGACGGCAGGACAGGTTGGCGCCTGCTGCTTTCTTCCTGTGGAAGTGATCTCAGGCGAAGGGACGACAGCAGGTTTATGTGCCAGGTTTGGATAAGGGCCATGTCCCACCCACTTGTCTCCTAGCTGCCCATGCTGCCAGGTCCTTGGTGAAGAACTCCATTAGTATGGCTCACAAATGTGTATCCTCTGAGAATAAGGAAGTTTGGGAAAGGGGTGTTGTTGGTAACATCCTGTGTGGACCCTGACAGACTAGTTAGGGCCATATGATCCGTAGCCCAAGGATTGTACTGTCTGCAGGGCAGGTAGGTAACTCGACATCACGAATGCCTCTCTCCGCTGTCAGGAAGGGAGTGCCACCCCGCGTGCACTGAAAAAGAGCAGAATACCTGGACAGGAGAAGGTGAACTTGGTCAGTATAACTGGTCATGGCACCTGAGCCGCTTCAGAGTGAGAAAACATGGAAGCACCCTTGGCGGGCATCCTATATGGGCTTGTTAACTTGGCTGTAGGTGTATATTTAAAGTGGTAAAATGTGAAAGTTGGTTCCTCAATTTTTCTGCAGAGAGGAATGTTTAACGCTAAATTCGCATTGTGCACACATATGCTTCATCCTTGTCCAGGCGCTGCAATAGCTAGCAAAGACTCTGGCCATGGCGGGCCTGGAGCGCTGTGTGGTTGGTGCTATCTTCTCTTGTCCCTGCCCGGCACTCTACAAAAGTGAGACTGCTTTGGACTACACTTGAAGCCTGGTCTAAAATCAGAGGCAGGCCTCCTCTTCTCTGGTGCATGGGTACGGGTCAGGTGAGGCACGCTAGATCCCCCCCAGGTTGCCTAGCCATCTGGTGGTGATGGAGGGTGGCCCTAAAGTGGGCTGGCTGCCCCTCAGCTTCCGGATGGAGCCTGAAAGACAGCAAAAAATGAGATCTGGATTATTTAGAGCACGCCGGGGTGATCACAGGAGATAGCCGAGGCAGGGGAGTTTACTGAACTTTCCATAGGAGAAAAGCATCTGGTTGTAGATTGCAGACCTGTGGGATAGTTCGTGGGGCTCCTCGCAAAGCATGGGACGGACATCCTGATGGGCTTTGCCAAGGCCAGGGCACCGGACTGGGTCTGGCAAATGACATATGCATCTGTGTGCTGTTAACAGAGATAGAATGGGCACAGCCAGCGTAATCAGCTTAATTAAATGCTTTGTATCTATAATTTGTCTGATTTTAGAGCATATTAAATTGAAATTAAACTTCCAATATATCATTACAGGAACATACTCAGTTTCCTTTATGTCCCATTATAGCTGTGATTAATATATTCAAGAGTATACATTACACTGCCACAATAATGAACAGAGCTAAATGAATATAAATATCTGCAGTAAAATACAGTGAAGTCCTGTGGTGCAATGGCAATGCTAGTCATTTTTGCATGAATAAATGAAGGTAGAGTGTGAAATTCCATAACTCTCCTATGAACCAAAGTCTCCAGCTGGCATGGAGCGTCGAGTCTTTGCAGGACTAGTCTATTGTAAATATTTATTGCTACTAATTTAATGCTTAGTCACAAAATGAACCTTTTTATTCTTCTAGGTGATTCCTTATCTCCACTGTGTTCCATTTTCATTCTTTTCTGGAAATGAAAGCTTGAGATTTGATTCTGACAGGGTGGATGTAAAAATCAACAGAGAAGCATTTGCTCTAGTCTCTTACAACAAGTGATTCAGCACTTGTGGCTGATTGCTGAGGATCCTTTGATGCTGAATTTTATTGGCCAGATTCATTGATTTTTTTAAGACCAGAGAACAGTATCATTTGGTCTCAGCTCCTTCATAGCACAGACCATAACTTTAACTGAATTAGAGCATATTTTAAAGAACAATAAAATCTTGTTTGCATAGAAAACTCCACATGCTTTGGTAAGCTACTCTAAAGATTAAATATTGTTATATTTAAATAGCTGCACCTTGTTTCTCTTCCCAATTATCTCATTTGATCATTTTCATCCACTGTATCTCTTACTTAAGCTGGGCAAGCAGTGGAGTTTTTCTTTCAATAGATACAGGATAATAATCCATCCAGAACCCCATGAATGAGCCAGTAAGGCTGCATAAAATGTGGGTGGAAGCTCATGTTGGGAAAATATAGATTGGCTTTTATTTTCAAAGAGACAAAAAATGTAAGAATATTTTGGGTTAATTCATAATATCTTTTCTATAAAGAAAATTAATTTATTTCTTCAAATGGTTAAATAAACTCTTTTAAGCTTTTTTCTTTTAAAATATTTTTCAATTTCTCATTATAAGTGCTACAGAAAAGGCTTAAACCTTCATTTTAAAAATGTCTTAATGAAAAAATTAAAACAATTCTGAAAGACATTTAGCAAATGTTGAAATGAAATATTCTTATATCTTAGAAATTCTTCACATACCTATTGATCTTCTTTCTTTCTTTTCAGATACATTTGCCACCTTGTACTGAAATTTGTAATTTTCTTGGTTCTTCTGAAATACTACTTCACATCAAATGAATTGATTACTGAAATAAAAAAGTCAGCAATCTATAATCATTATCTTCTTGACTACTAGACTAAGGAGTCCTTTGCTATTCAAATCTTTTGCAGTGCAAATACATAGACAGCATAAATAAGTCAGCTCTTATTCTGTTTCTGATGTACACTGGAGAAGTAAAAAGTACAGTGTACGACAGGCTTTCCAAACTTCAGCCCAAGCTTCCAACTCTTTTCTAAAGTCTTTCTGATTTAAAATGCAAATTCTGAAAGGGTATATAGATTTTCTAGTACTTTCATTACCAAACATGAATTCAGAAGTACTAGCAATGTTGTTATACTGATTGATATTCATAAAATTGCAGAATCATGTAGTTCGGAGGGGATCTCCACACCTTGTCTGGAACAATGTCCGGCTCAAAGCAGGGCTAGCTAGAGCGGATAACTGAGGGTAATCCCCTGCCTGTACAAAGATTACCTTAAACCATTGCACTGGAACTTGTATTCAGATGTTATCTGCCATGAACCTTGATCCTTTTTCTGAGTCACCTCTTTCCAGGTGAGCAAGTACCGACTAAAAAAAGAATGGTTTAGGTCTGTTGACCTTTTGGATGCAATCTCCACATCTTCCTGAGAGATCCTTAGTGCATGTTAAAATGGCATAAAGTAACTCCAATGTATTTCTAAATGTGCTATTAAGGGTACCTTTGGCATGAAGGAATCCTGAGATGCCCCAAAGGCAGCTTCATGTCCCTCCTTGCTGCCCCTGCCACAGGGACCTACAAGATTAGTTTGGGGATGGAAGAGTAAGCCAGGAGTGTTGTTCAGTACACGATCGGTGGCTGGTTGCAAGATCTGTTGTTTTTCTGCTTTTACAGAAGAATTCTAGCTTGTGTTGGGGCTTGCTTTGACGTCAGGTAGCTTCTGGAAGAAGGGGAAGCCATTGGTTGCTGCCTTCCAGAGGGTGCCTGGAACAAGGCTAGGGAGTCTCCTTAGCCTAGTCATTCGTACATCTTCAGATCCCCTTTAATCCAGGCTTAGTAGACTGAAGAATTCAACCTGACAAATACTGCTGTGACAGTAGGTCATGGACAGAGCCCTGCTGCCAGGGTACTGGGGCTGCAAGAAAAAATAGTTTGAACTTGAAAATACACAGTTGCCTGCATCCCCGGTGAAGTCCTCTCAAAAGCACCTACTGAGCATTTTGTACTGCTGGCAGGTTTTAAGAGAGCTTGGTAAAAACCATACGTAGGAGCAAAAAAGGTCACATTTCTACATCATGGCTGAAAATTCCTCACACAAAAGGAATATGCACATTCTTCTAGGAATCTGGAGACAGTAGAAAATGTTTCTTACTATTTACCTTGCTGATTATCAGGAGGAGATAGTAAATTCCTGGGCTAACCACTTTTTTGACATATAAAAGCACGTTGTCCTACTTAGAGTTCAAATAAGGTTTTAGTTAAGTGTTTGCTCTTTTCTGTTAGTGTACTTTTGTGCTGCTGTCTTCAGCAGGTTATGCTTGAGCCAGTTTTTTTTTTCTTTTTTGAGACTTTCACTATTTCTATTTTTGAAAATAAAGTTGTAAAAACTATGTCAATGTCAAATACTGGGTAAAAACTGCTAGAGGTGACAGTATCAGAATGTGGTTTTACAGGCTTGTATAATTTTTGAAAGTGATTAAAAAACAAGAATAGAAATTCCTGTTCTGATATGTTAATTCTTTAAAAAAGTAGGTTTTCTTTGTTCAGCATAGATCCTTGAAGGTCTTAAGCAATCCCACTAGAAACCTGATTTTATTAGCATTTTAAAAGAAATACTTGTGGAAAAAGTCTTTAAAATTTGTTTGGAGAACTTTGGAACATAGCTTTACTTTACTCATCCACAGTATTGTCTGATCTTTTAAAATGAGAATTTTGCCAGAATTGGCTAAATGTTATGATAGCAATGGTCTCATGTGGTCAGTTGCAAGCTGCTGGCTGCTGGTACTGTTAAAATACTTAACATGTAGCATTAAGTCATTCTCTTCTGTGATACATGGATCTCTCTAGGAATTTGTTAATAGTCCTGGTCCTAAAGCCTGTATTTGACAATCAGAGGCTTTTGGTCTATGTTATGACCATTGAAACCACTGTTTTCATTTTCAGGAAAATGGGGGTTTAATTTACAGCAAAAGCAGGTTCCTTCACTTTACATCACTTTGTGCTGACTTTCCCTAGTGCCACTTCTGCACTTTCTGCTGACTCTGCCAACATATTAAAGGGCAAGAGCAGCAAGCAGTCACAGGATCGTCAAGGTATGTGGAGGGACTGAGGAAATCTTTAGAGTCAAGCAGTTCTTCAGGACTGTATTTCTGCTACCTGGTCCATCAATTTATTTTCAAAGTGTACCACATAAAAAACCTTACTATTTTCAAAGTATATTGAAAGTGACATCAACTCACTTAAAAATCTTAATTGTAGGGAGAAGCAAGAGATTTTGAACAGCTGAACTACCTCACTTTAAAATCCCCGTGATTACAATTTCTGTGATAGGAAATATTCCTATAAATGAATGCTTTGCCCTATCTCTGAGTAATTTTCAATGTTACTTGTGCCACTTATCAGAATGGCTTACTCATCAGAATTACACACTATTTTGAGTGCTGAGGAAATGCCAGTGAGTTTTTGTAGTACTTGCCAGGCAGGCTGTGTCTAGATCTGGGTTTAGCCCTTTTAAAGCCAGGCCTGGACCTAATTCTTCAGCTTCAGGAAGTATGTACTGGAGGACTTTAATTAGAAAACAGGGAAGAGAGTTAAAGAGCTTATGTTTCAAAGAAATAAAGTGAAAATTGAGCATCCATATCGAGGTAGCACTCCGTACTACAAACAGTCAAAGAATCTGAATGAGAGGAAATGGAGTGAAAACGCTCAATAAGAACAGTATATACGTTATTGAAATGCCCTAAGGTCATTATGCTTCAAAAAACCCCACAGATTTATGTACTTCTGGAAGATTTATTAAAAATGCACTTTTAAAAGAAGAATAAAGAAGATGACTATGGTATTTTTGAAAACTACCAAGAACCAAGAAGAAACTTTACCTGACACAGGAGAACATATAGCAATCATTTGACAGCTTACATTCATTTAAATAATAGATAAACTAGAATATTACTGACTTAACTTCTCAAGTTACTGTCAAATCTTGTAACTTTGGAAATGAAAACAATTGGTAGTGATTTTCTTACTGATTTACTCAGAAGTATAAATATTATATCAAGCACACGATTTTTCTAAGATTTATGAGAACTGCAGTAGAGCAACCTGTTTTCAGAGTATTCTAATTTCAACTATAAGAACATCTTCCTTTTTAGAAAATGGAACCAGAAAGTACAACTTTTTGTATTTTAGGGGTCTCTATGCATTGTTTAGTATAGACTTAATGTACAAATGGAAACTATAATCATTCTGCTACATATGGCATATCTCAGTAAAGCCACTTTATCTACCTATCTAGTCATTAAGTGCCTAACTGGAACTTAAGTGCATGCCAGAAAAATAAAAGCATCGAAAAATAATGATGGATGTTATTTCTTTTAATGTCATTTCCTCTTATCTGTTACACAGGGAGAAGCTGTGACCCTGTAATCACGGAAATATATGCTTAACTTTACAAACTTGACATGTCAAACTTGGCTCAAAAGAATTACCAACATGTAGAAAGTTAACACATACAGGGATGTTCAGACCTGTTATCTTAAAGAAAAATAATGAAAGCGAGAGTACTACTCTGCATTTTTCTGATGGTTTCTAGGCTTTTTACAGATCTGAAATTAATGAAGCCTAACAATAACCTGAAAGATGATATTGCAATTTGTTTGTGGATCTGTGCTGAAAATCTGAGCTGTAAAAATGAAGGATTAGTTACAGTAAAAAAGCAAAAGCACCTATAAATTACATGCCACAACTTGTAAATTTAAGGCATCTGGTGCTAAGAATGGGATCCAAAACCAGGCTAGACGCTGGTCTTCCCATCTGTCCTACGTTAGACAATCACTAGAAAAAAACTAAAAGAACTGAAATAGTTTACAGCACTGGAACCGGAGACCAGGATTCCTTACTCCTAAGGGAATGCACTGGGCAATACAAGACAGAGTGGTCCGATGGTAGGTGGACAGGGTTTTTCTGGATATGTTTGTGTCCTGTTTGATATATGCATTGGTATTTTTAAAATCTAGCCCTAAGCAATTTGTTGATTCCACATAGCAATTTAGCGGCAAAACTAATACATGCTTCTCTACTGTGACCAGCAACTATAACTCCTGCAGAGTGCTCTTGAAAGAAATTTTAAAACCCTGAGGCAGATGTCAGCAATTCATGTGACATACAAAGGTGTGGCAAATGCCAGGGACTCTGGTTACCTCTCCTGAGGGAGGAAGGGTTTTTTGACAGCTGACAGAAGGGTTGATTTTTTTCATTGTTTGGCCACAATGGGTTGAGTATCCCAGTGTAACGTGGGGAAACCGTGTAAGTATCTGGGCAAGAGTTCTTCCTATATCTGTATTCTTGACATAGGTTTGGCTCAGCTCTGCTGGGGATTATTTGCCACTCGCTGCTTGCATCTTATTATGTTAATGAATCGTATACATGCATGATGGGAGAAATTTGGATCCTAGTGGAGTTACTGGCAAACATCCCACTGACTAAACAGGAGACTTAGTTGAACCCAGTGAAGGCTAAGGACACGGATGGATTCGTGTGGGGTGTTTCTCAGCAAAAATGACCTGCCCTGCAGCTGGCAAGCCTCTGAAACAAGGAAACCATTAGCTATCCCATCAACTCTTTGAGTACTCCAGATAATGTATTTAACTGGAAACAGAAATGAACCATTACTTTTATTTTTCAGACAAAGCTAAAATGACACTTTTAGAAAAGTGAAAATAAATGTTCTTTTTTAAAGCAAAGAGCAAAATCAACTAGTCAGCTTTCCGAACGCAATCTGTATGATAAATGTGTCTCGAAATACAGACATTTCTATAAATTATTAATTACTTCACTTCTGGACTGTATTAAATTACATTTAGCAGTTTTGAATTTCCTTCCATATATTTTTATGAGTAAATAATTTTTTTTTTTTTTTTTTTTTTTGGATGATGGAAACCACTTCCTGTGTAATTTTATTCTTTTTGTTAAAAAAATCTCACTTGTTTGCCAGGCACAACAGAAGTCCAAGTTGCTTCCTAGGGGCAGAGATGACTTTTGTGAGCAGGAATCTGAGGAATGTGCTTATTTTTTATTATAGCTATAGTGTCCAAAATTTCAGACACATAAATGTTGAAGAGTGACTGACTTTTTTTTAAAAAATCTTTTGCTTTTTTAACAAGATAGCATCATTGTAGCTTCTCTAATTAAAATGATTTACATAGGCGAATCTATATGTAAGTTATGAACACAACTCAAATGCTTGATTTACCGCAAAATACCCAGAATGACTGAAATTTTCTGTTTTACTAAAAAGAAAAATTCCCCTAATTGCAAAAGTAATTTGGTGCCATATTAGTTGTTTGATGTAATAAGCTTTATAGTTCACAAATACATCTAGCACTTAACAAGATTATTTTCTGTTTTCTTTTCAATCTTATTAAAATGAAACTTTATAAAAAAGGATTAGATTATAAGATAACAAAATGGTAATAATGATAGCTACTGTTTAATAAACACCATATTTTCTCTTATTCATGTGTTCAAAGATAGAGAGGAGTGCCACACCTCTTTCATGTGCACAACAGATTCACTGTCAGAAGAGGAAGAAGTTGGCAGGCTCATGAATAATGCTCAAGGAGGAGAGCAGCTGTTTAGTAACAAAACCTTCTTAGCAGAGCCTTTCAGCCAGTTGCTGTACCATTTGACATGGTACTCGTGAGAGCGTGCGCGCATGCGTGTGTAACTGGAAAGGCAGGAATGTAGGAAAAAAGATCACAGTGGAAGCACTGATTGTCATATTAACTAGGTAAACGTCATTTTTATAAGAGGAAAGTATTTTAAGATTTTAAATATGAAAGAACCACATGAAAGGAACCTCTCCTTTGGCTCTTTTTAAACTTCCTTTTGTCAGCACAGCATATCTACGCAAGGTACTCTGCCATTACTTGTTTCTGCAACACCCAGTCAGGTAAATTGTGGCTTTTGGACAGTCAATGGAAGTTTTGCCATTCACACCAACCAGGTCAAAATTTTACCCTATGACTTTTCTCAGCTGTAGCAATATAAAAAAAAAAATAAATAAAAATCATGCAATTGGAAAAGACAGTGTAAAAATTACTGAGGAATAAACAATGGGAACTAAGAAAATAACCAAGAAAAAAACACACTTGAAAAAATTGGCAAAGAATGACTTTCAGACACCAAATGAGAAAAATGTCTATGTTGTTCTTTATTGGGACAGTTCCCATAAATGTATATGCATGTAAGTTTTTCCTACTCAGTAGAGTAGTTCTCTGGACTGCAGTCTGTAAAGTCTATATATAGAGAATGGGAAGAATATGCCTGTTATCCTGAATTCATACTACTGGGCAAAAGGAGAGAATTCATATCTGTTCAAGGCAATTAGCATCTGTTATGAAAACATGGCTGTTCTGCATTCTTCGCACAGGCTAAAGAGCCACATACACTTTTGGTGAAAAAATAGAACACATGCAGGAACAATAGGTTTCTAGGGGTTGTACTCCAGAGTTGTATTTGTTTGCTGTTGTTCAGGACTCCAAAACACATTCTTCACACCAAGGATGTAAAGATGCCAAGGTTTTGCTTTTTTTTCTTCCAAATTTGGGGTGTTATACTTCATGGCAGAAATTACCTTAAAAAAGAGAGGTGTACAACATAGTGTCAAAAATCCTATTACATTAATAAATTTAGATTTGCATTTAAATGTGTTCATACGAATCCATTAACTCATTTTACAATGACAACAAAAGATCTTTTTCCTGTTTATTGTAGGTTCATAATAACTTGGGCTTTTATTTGGCAACACCTTTTAAGACATGTTTGCTCAACTGACTATTTTCATGCATATTTGTTTTAATGTGTGATTTAGATGTAAAGTATTTGGCATAGGCATACAGAACCTATTTCAGAGTCACAGCTCAGAATCCAGGTTTTAGGAGTAAATGTTCTTAACTTTTTGTTAACTTACTATGAGTTCAAATGGCCTGAATTCTCCTAAGGTATTCTCATCTTACTACATACTGGATTCATACCACTGGGCAAAAGAACAGAACTGTGTATCTATTGAAGGCAGTTAGCACCTATTAGGAAAATAATGGCTGTTCTGGGTTTCTTCACACTGAAAAAAAGAGCCACATACACTTGTGGTTAAAAAAACAGAACACATATGCACAATAAGTAGATTTCCAGAGGAGGTATTTCGTAGCTGTGATTGTTTGCCTTTGCCCAGGATTCTGATACATATACAAAACAAAAGCCTGTTCAGCCTCTCCAACTTTTTAAGACAAGATCTGGTAATTCTTTCCAGCATACTTCTTTCCTAGCTCTCTGTTTACGTCTGGGGAGGGAGGACACAGGGAGGTACAACTCTATAATTGTAATTTGGCTTGAAAGCATTGCAACCTACAATGAACTTCTTGGTAGTTGGTGAACATTTCTTTATTTCTATTAGATTTGCTATTCAGGCAAATGTCTTAATAAGGAAAATATCTTTACAAGGATAATTTCAATATCAGAAGTCAATATAATCAATCGTGTGATCACTTTCTAATTGTAATGTCTTGGTAAAATGAACATCGCCCCTGCTCCTTCCCATAGAATTTGTTGCCCTTAAATCTCCTCAGATGTTTGCAATTTGGAGGCAACTGCTCTTCTTGTGATATTAAAACAGTGCAGCCTCTGACAACTTTTTATTAGAGAAGGAAAGGTGCTTGCCCTGTAAGGAAGACGGCTTTGAAACACAATGCTTAGTACTGTTTCTTTAGAAATGTAATATTTTAGCATATATTTCTTGTAACATCTAAACTGTTAGTATCTGATACTACAACAACTTGCTTATTGAAATCACCTTGATATGTTTGGAATTTGACCAGTAATATTGTAGTCAAATGAAGTGATGTATTATTCATGCTTAGTTAGGTCAGCTGAACACATTTCAGCCTTACCGTGTTTGCAATCATCTTGACTAGTGTCATAATATTTTCCATCACCTCTCCAGAGGCACATTTAGCACCTTTTTTTCCCCCTTTTAGAAATTCTCAATTATAGCTGTAAAGCAAACAGTCTACTGAAATCCACCCATTTCCTAAAGCTCTATTATCCCTGAGGCATCTGAAACAAAAACCTATCGATACTAATTACTTAGCAGAAAACAATCAAGAAAACCTTCTTACTCCCAACTCTCTCTTCTCCCCTTACTCCTACAACCAATATGCCTCTAAACAGAAAAGCCTTGGTTGTCTGAAAGCACACAGGGAGACATGATGATAGCAAAGCAAGCCTCCTTTATGACCTTGTCCCCAGGAGTCTTTTCTGGTATCTTCTCCTCACAGCCCTCTTCTTCTTCACCTGTGATAAGTGTAATCTCTTCTGAGCAGCTCCCAATGCTTCACTCACTGATTTCAACAAGCAAGCAAGCAACAGAAGAAGTGTTGTTCATAAAAATCTGTCCTCCTCTCCCTTCATCAGACTGACGCCTGTACTGAAATGAGGTATCATCAGTAAGTCCATAGGAACTGGTATCCAGACCTGCGTGGGTTACAGCAGTAGCCTCTGTCGGCTGGAGAGGATGCTGCCGCACGCCTGTTGCAAGCCTCCAGCAAAGGGCGCAGGGTGCTGCGGGCGGCCCAGTGCTCTGCTGAAGGCACGGCTTCTGTGAGGCTGGGCTCGAGCAGCCAGCGGTTGGAGCAGGAGTTAAAACTGGCTCATTATAAGTAAAATACCAAACTGAAACAATCAGCTATTTCCTTCTCCATGTTGAGCTAGGCAATAGCTCTCTCCTCAGTGTTTAGGTTTCATTAGTATATATGTAAGTGCTAAACTTATCCCAAAAGGATTTTTTTCTTTCTTTTCTAAACTAAAATACGTAAGGTGTCTGGCTAATTTTCTTTTCCAGTTAATTTTTAGAAGCAGAACTGGATTCCATGTCTTTGCACATTGTCTCTCTCCCACACTCTGTTGGATCTTTCTGCACTCTGGGATTTTCCAGTCTCTAGGAGTCATGGGCTCCATATTGGCCAAGTGGAACGTAGTGTGGCTTAGAAAAAGGCAGGGAGTCATGGCACAAGAGCGGATTATGTGAATCTGGTAGCTGTCACGCCTGTATTGGAGTGTGATATGGATGTTTTGATCCAACTTAAATCACGGGACAACTTCTTATGTATGAGAGATTTCAGTTTACTGCTCTTTCATGAGAGGAATTTTTTGTGCCTTGCTCAGGAGTAAAGTGGGACAGGAAATAGAACTTTCTTGTACAGAGTGCTCTGCTCAAAGTCTCCTTCAAAACTGCTTTTGTTTTTACCCCTATCAAGTGAGTATTTTTCCAGTAGTACATAGAAATATGGTTATGTAGCACTGTGCTGGTCCACAGGCGTGATCAGGACGACAAGAATGTGATGTGTTGGCATCTATAGGAAGATAAAAAAACTGTTAAGTAGCAGTAGAGATACTGACCATGCTCAGTTCCCTCGCCTACGGTTTGCCTACACACTGCCTACTGTTAGGTAATATAATCTAAAATAATGGATTTTGTGGGGAGAAAAAAAAAATAAACAAAACCCCCCACCTTTGGATGCTACCTCATTTTCTTAGAGATGTGGAAAGAATGATGGTTCTGTCACTCACACTTAACCAAACCATAGTGAAGCCACGGAATGAGAAAAAAACCCCCATAATCTTGTGAGTATACATAATAATATTCTTGACAGAGAAATCATTAAATGAAATTATGATTTTAGGAAACAGTGTTGCGTATAGCCAACTTGTATAAAGCAATGCATTGACATATTCAAATATTTATTTACATTTCAGTTTTCAATAGATAGAATAGCATTCTGCTGCACAAAAAGTCAATAAAACTTTAAGGGGAAAAAATCTTCCATAATTTATTGCAAAAATAATTGACTTCTAGTAATCCAGACAGTGATCCATAGCTAATTGATTGTTTATTAATAGCCTTTTGTATTTATGTGAAGAATCCTTAAGAGAAAGAGTATTGCAGGGAAAAAATGCTTGATTTTGCATAAGCCAGGTTCAGTGCAATCACTGATCATGCTCCTGACATTCCCTTTGAAATGGTAGATCATCCAAATGAATAAAAAATGGTGATCAATGTAGTATTAAATTTAAAAATGAATAGAAGATTAGTTTAAAAAAAACACAACCCCAAAACCCGAACCCCCAAACAAGAACAAGGGTGGGCATTAGAAGAAAGATAAAGAAAGATAAATATTCTACCTGCTATTTGTTTTGTCAGGTGTACTGATGATCAGGAAACCAATAATGCTGGTGAGCTTTCCCCTTAACACCACCAAATTATGCAGTGATGCGGGTCTCTTAGTAAGTGAATGCATTTATCTAAATGATTTCTATCAGAAACTGAGCAGGTTTTCCTCAATAATTTGAGATGACAGTGTAAGTACGCTTCTGTTTTGCCCTCTCTTCCTGTATACAAATGCTTTTACACACAGCGCAATAAATTAACATGAGCAGAAATAGTAGAACAATTTCAAAGCGTGTGAAGATTTTCTCACAGAGAAGGTGCTGTAACATTGATTCTTAAACTTTATGCAAAACAGTGCCTTTTCCTCGAAGTGAGACAGACCTGGCAGTTCTGCTGTTTAATGAGGGATGTTGGGGAAGAGGTCTGAAAAGCACCTTGAGGTAGAATAATATGTGCAGGTTCCATGTTCTACAACCAAAAACAGTACATTGATTTTTGGTTCAGCACACTGGTAAGATTGCTTGCTTTGCACTTCCAAGTGGTGTAAAGAAAGCAATGATGGAAGAGTGAAGGCAATTAAGAAAATGCTGTACCCATGAGAAGTGTGTGCATTGCTGCTCTGGTTTGTGGTCTGAAATCCCCCAATTCCAGAAGCATGGGGAAAGTGAGATACAAACTTTTCTCTTGTTTGGCCCTGCTTAATGAGACAGAAAGAGGCTGGGAAACAGTGGATTGTTGATGCTGCTGTTGTTTTCCATCCCTAAAGCCCTGCTGTCCGAAAGGAAAGACAAGCAAACTACCCTTTCTTTGCTCACCTTGCATACATTTCCAGATACCTAGAAGATGCTTACTTTATTTATGTTTATAATCAGCCCTTGAAGTATGAAGGTGTTTCTAAGGGGAAATCTGCTACAGAAAAAAGGCTCAAATAACAATAGTTGTTATAAATAACAAATGCTGCACAACATTAATGACTTTCTTCTGAGTTTCTCAAGGTTTACTAAAACATTTCTCTGAAATGTCTTTCTGTATAATTAACAAAACACTAACCTAGCTAAATTATTAATTGGATTTCATTATTATACTTTATTTTTATGCCTTCTCTAAGTTATAATGCTCCCTGTATTCTTCTCAGTCATGGAAAAGATTTTCTGAAAGATTTCTTCTGACAAATATTCACAAATATTTCTGAACTATTTAAGTAAAATTTTATATTAAAAAATACTTTGATTGAGTTGTTGCCATTTATTGTATTGCTTCATTAGTGACATGAAATCTTTAAGTAGCCCTATAGCTCTAATTATTATGCTCTTATAAGGGCATAAAACTATCTGTACATCTACTCTTTTCTCATGGATTTGCAATTTTCTCACCACTTTCCCTTTGAAACTTTATAAACCTTGCATGTCTTCTTAATATGCATCTGAAGTGGGCTATCTCTACCCAATAGTTAACATCAAACTGCAAAGCTTATAAATTTCATAGAGTCTAGGAAAAACACTGTGTCATAAATCTGCTTATAACCCTGCTTGCTGGTTCATTGGCCATAACTCTTGACTTTTTGTAGCTTCATCCAAAATCAAAGGGTTTAATAAGCTCTGCAAAATCATAGCAAGCTGCCTAATGTAGCCTGCCAGAACTTTGCGTACTTCCTGGAAGGCAACAAGCAAATGGAGTTTCTGCACATCAGTTTTCTCTAACTGCAGTGATCTGAAGTGAGGAAATCTGTATGAAAATCAATTTCTGACTTTACAGTCTTCCTCTATTATATTAATTTTTTGGGTAATATTTAGGGTCAGAGGAAGAAGAATTAGCTGATGTAATTCTGCCTGGAAATCTCGTTCTTTCTTTCACTGAGGACTGCTTTGGGGATCTACTGGGGACTAACATCATAGGAAGCTACTCGCGCCTGTTGCCTTTCGGCTGGTCGCTGTGCATCGTTGTGAAGAGAGTACCTCCACCCTGCCTGTAACTAATGGTGTTGCCATCTGCTTCTAACTGAAGCCCTCCTTCGCTATCCTTGCGTGCTCCAGGTTTGAGCTTGCTGCAAAAGGCTTCCTGCTATTCCCAAGCTCATGTCCTGCTCCATTAAACTTCTTTTTTCACATCTATACCTATGTAAGCCTACTCACTTTGCTGAGGGTTTTTTTGACTCAGATCAGGATCAAAGTAAGCGATACAATCAATTCCTACATGAGCGGTCTTCTACATGAAAGGTCTTCTACATGATGGAACTTTACGAAAATTCATTAATATTAACTGCTTAAGGTAATTAATATCTACACAGAGTTTCAGAAGGATACAGATCTCACTCCTTTAAATTTCTATTTTATTAAGCTAAGAAATCTCAAAAGATTTTTCTTCATATGTATATAAGGTTTTTGATTCTGGTAATGTGAAATGGGGCTTTAATACCCCAAGGTATGTATTTTGAACAAAAAAACCCCGCGAAAATAAAAATCAGGCAATTCAAATTAAAATTAAGTTCTGATTTTAGGCTTGTTTAGCTTGCCTTTCTTTCCTTTTTTTTTTTTTTAGAACTAGGATGTGACCGCAAAAAACTCTTGAGCAGATGCTGTGATTACAATGCCAAATAATTTTATATCTCTTCAGTGTGGACCTACCTAGATGAGTATTTCTAGAAATAGTCTCCTGTAAGGCAGCATCCACACAAGGCCGTTCGCTCAAATGTAACACAAAAAGGTTTAGCTAGTTAGAATTTTCTCAAAAATTCAAGTTTACAGGCAATGTGCCTTTAGAAAGGATCTGAATTTTTAAACCTTTTAACTTCCTAATTGTCAGATGTAAAACACAATATGTAAAATTGCACAGAACAAACCATACTGTTATGAAATATTATGGTTACAAGTAAAATGCTCAAAACTCGGACTGTGACACGAATAAGGTTGGAGTAAAATATTTATTTGTCCCTTTGTATGTATACATAGTAATGAATGATCCATAGAACATGCATTTCTGCCTACGCAGAAGTAAGGTGTACGTGCATGATGCCCACGGATGCCCTGTCCCCTGCAGCGGATAGAACAGATGAGCACCTACTTACTAGTTTTTTCGCTGTGTCCCAAGCCTGACCTCCCACTGCCTGTGGAAACCCAGCTCCAAAGGCAGAAGCAGAAATACCCGTGTTGGCCGCTTCGCAACACCACCACTGCACGAGCGCTTCACCGGCCTTCATTACAACCCAGGTGGCCTCTGAGAGTGGGAGAGGGATTTCACCTCCCACTAGCCACCTGCAAAATGGTGGCATGTGGGGATAGCGCTGAAAATCGTGCATTACATTTGGTTGCTTAATCTGACTCCTGAATTGTCAAGGCGGCTGGTTATCGTCTGCGACGCAACGTCCTACGGCTCCCTTGCAGGCGGACCTTACGTCTGTAGGCCACAGAGGGGGCTCTGCTGCCAGTCCTCGCTTTTTTTATGATTAAAAAACGAAAGCAGCACTGCGTTACACTGGCTAAACCCGGTAAACATTGTGAAAAGTTACAGGCAGCCCTGCAGGAGCTAAGCGGGCGGGAAGAGGGCTGACCAACACAGCATTTTGGCACCTTTTAATTCCATCTCGGCCAACCGCCATTTTCCTCCCTTGGAGGCACCGCTGCTGGGTGAGAGCACAGGCTGGGTGAGAGCATAGGCTGGGCTCCAGCTCCAGCTCTCTCTCTCTCTCCCCCCCCGTCCCCTCGCTGGGGAACAAGCCCCGTCGTGGCCTACGCGCCGTGTGGACGGCCACCCGTCGGAGCCGCTCTCACGCAGGGAGCGCGGTGGCGTCCCGGCCTGCCTCGCTGTCCGAGGCGGGACTAGAACCCGCGGCCCCCCGCCTCCCGGCTCCTCGCGCTACCCGTGCGGCCACCGGGGCGCAAGCCAGGCGCCTGGCGCGCGTGCCCGCACGGGCCGGAGAGAGGAGGGGAGGCGGAGCGGCGCGCGTGCGCGCGCAGCTGGCGGCCGGCCGCGCGCACTCTCCCAGGCTTCCCAGGGAATCCAGCGGCAGCAGGAAGAGGCGCTTCCCCGCGCACGCGCAGCTGGCCGGGCGGGCGCGCGCTGAGCCGCGGCGGCGGGAGGGAGGGGGGAGGGGAGGGAAGCTGCTGAGGTAAAGTTAGGGGGAGAGAGAGACTCCGTCAGCGAAGCGAGAGCCGGGGAAGCTCGGCGGCCGCCATTACTGAGTCGAGAGCGCCGGGGAGGGAACGGAGAGGTGGGACGGGGCTGCGGCTGCGGCGGCCGGGAGCGCTCGGGAGCTGCGGGCCGGAGAGCGGAGAGAGCCCCGCGGGGAGGAAAAGCCGCCGGGGGCGCCGGCGTGGAGAGAGCGTCCCGGGAATGCTGCCGCTCCCGCCGCCGCCGAGGAGCCGGATCCCGACGGCGCGAGGTGAGGGGAGGAATTCGGTCCCGTGGGACCTGGCCCGGCCCGGCGGCCCGGAGCGGGGCGGCCGGCCCGGCAGGCGGAAGGGGAGCGGG
>NW_010972853.1:9268729-9363466 GCF_000737465.1 Haliaeetus leucocephalus
CCCTTTAGCTTCCCCCCTTCTTCCATTCCCCCTGCCTCGCCCCCCCCCCCGTTCTGTTCTCCTTTCTCTGTACTTCTTTTCCTCCTCATCGCCCCCTTCTACTCATTCTCGTCTTCTCTGTTCTTTTCCTTCTCTACTAAATTTGAACAGTTGTCAATTTCTCTCCTCCTTCCTTTCACCTTCAAATATTGCTCGATATTAAATTTCAGAAAACTTCACTCTCCTAATGATGTGTGTGCATTTCTGTTTTTCCACCAGGTGGATTTTAAGGCTTTGAAATAGGGTAGCCAGTTGCAGTGTTGCAGCTTTCAAGCGTTTTGAATCCCTTCAACCAGCATAACCTTTAGACTCTCTCCACCCAAGGAAAGCACCAGAGATAGACAGATATAATGCCATGGTGTTGTAAATGTAGGACATAAGGAGTATAAACCACTGTTTTAATTAAAAATAGAAGAAAGATCGTTTTCTTATAAAAGGAAGACATACTTGTCACCTTCCCCCTAGAATACACCCCACCCTTCCTCTGTACCCCCCTTTTGCCCTCTCCTGCGTCGCTTTTGATATCGGCGTGGAGTATTGCCTTAATAAGTAGGAGGGAAACGTTTTAAATCTAGACCAAAATAGGCCTGTGGGGGTATGTGTGTATTCTTTAGTTTAGTATCATGCAGATAACCGGGGGATTTTTTTTTTTCTTAATAAAGATCCTTGGCAGAAATTTAAAAACTCTACACTGCAGAGTAAAAACAGTAAAGAGAGAACAGCATTTGCTGGTCAATTGGACGTCCATTTTAAACCTGTGTATTGAAGCCAGTTACAGCACTGGTACTTGCATACTTATTTCATAAATGAATGAGGAGTTAATAGGTAGGTTTTTCTGCTGTGCTGTCTTACCTTCCTAAGGTTCTTCAGTATGACAGCTGTTTTCAGCAGTGACATCAGTGACCAGAGTTAAGAGCTTTCTCAAAAAGCCTATACATATTTTTAAATTTATAGTACATGTCTAAAAGCAGCATATTACCCAGGTGCATTTTTATAAGGGTTTATTTTCCTTTGTGCTTCTTCGAAAATTATTTTTAAGAAGTGCTAAAATTCTTAAAATTCTATTTGTAGTACTCTACTGAAACTCAGTGCTACTAGAGCTTAGAAAGTGTGATGTAAATATGGTATTTTTTTAAAAGAGTCTAGTACTTGAAGTGTCAGAAATTGTTTAATCATTTGCTACATTATCACTAGCTTGTTTTAGTATAACAAGTCACTTTTAAGCTTGGAACATACTGAGCTTAAATAGTATGTTGTGCTTTTTTTTTTTTTTTTTTTTTTTTTTTTTTTTTTTTAAGTATCCCTATATAAAGCAGCTGCCAGCATTGTAAAAATATAAATAATTGCAACCAAATGCCTACCACTCCCTGGTATTGGACTTTATTTTAGCTAAGGTGTTACATGTGTAACATAATCCAATTAAATACTTTAGGCGCAGACTAAATTGTTTTAAAATGCTATATTTGGCACTAACAGAATCAAACGTTGCACATGTTTTTGAGGCTACAGAGAAAACGTGCTTTCCTAAAGACGTAGGTGTTTTTCTGTGTGCAAACTTTGTAGGAAAGAAAAGCACTGATCCTAATAGATTGTTCTGTGTAAGTTTCCCCTTGGGGACTTGTTATTTGAGTAGATGGTGCAAAAGTAATTCCATTCCGTTTAATAAAGATACTAAAAGGATGCTGATGGTATCTTAAGACTTCCAAAAGTACTTTCTTAACAGAAGAGAAATCCCATGTACTGGCATCCTTCAGGAATATTTTGCCGAAAACTTCAAAACACTCCACATCGCTGCTTCTAGTAGACTAATAACGTGGTGCGTTCTTAAGATTACGCATGGAAGGCATCCTTCAGGGATGGTACTCTCTGACCTTTGCTGGGAGGATGGAAGTTTGTGAAGCCAAATACTCAGTGTTAAGTTAAGTTCTGCTGGCATCGTTACGTCGGTGAGCAAACGGAAAACAGTCGCATCTGTGGACGTGACGTCCCTCCGAGAGTGAAGCCCGTGATGCATTCTTGCTGTGTGATAAGAGAGGAATGCTTTTGAGAGGAGCTTGCGCTCTTTGGGCAGAGCAGAGCTTTCCCCGCTCTGCGGGAGCGCCCTGTGCCGTTGCCGGCCGCGTCGCCGCTAGGGGGCTCGGTGAGCACGGCTCGCCTCGCCCGGCCCGGCCTGTCCGGTCCCGGCACGGCACGGCACGGCACGGCACGGCCCGGCCCGGCCCGGCGGCGGCGGGCGGAACGTCGCTGCCCGTTTTAACTTGGGCTTTGGCAGAAGTAGCGCGGCCTTTGGGCTAAGCGTCCCGTTGCTTTTCCAGTACTCCGCCGTACTCCTAACTACGAGAGGAAGTTTCGTTTCAGGTAGCCCCAGTAACACTGGAAATTCTGTATTAGGACTGTCAGGATTTTTTTTTTTGTTTGTTTCTTTTCCCCTCTATCCGTCCTATTTCTATCTTGATGGGCGCACAAAACTCTTAATCGCTTTTTTGTTGTTTTTTCTTTTTTTCCCCTGACAATTTTTAGCCTAAAGGTCAGTGTAAGTGAGCTGGAATATTCTTGGTTTTTTCATCACCTTTAAAAAGTACTTTTAAGGGTATTACGTTTTACTGATTATTGGTTGAACTGTCTCATTGCTTCCTTATATTTTTGGATTTTAATGAAATATTCAAAGAAAAATGAGTTCAAAATTCCTCACAGGAAAATCTGAAGCAATTGTAGTGACGCTGTTTTGAATTTGGGTATTAGCTGTGCTTTTCTAGTCGCTAACACTTACCAGAAGCTGAAATAATAACTCTGTAGCTAGTTCTGCACATCACATTTTGTGCTAGATTAGAGTTGTTTCTTTGGCTTTGAGTTACAATTCCCATGCATTTTTGCAGTTCTGCATCAGTTGACATACAAGCATAGCAGAAGAATGTTTGCATTTAAAAAAGTAAAACCCGCATGCACAATTTTGGAAATGTGTATATTGTTGCATCTTGGCATTAATTTATTTAAATTGGCTAATTATTATGCAGAATATTATTTGATGCTTACATATACCTTTTCACTAGTTCATTTCATAATTTAAAAAAGAAGTGGGTAACCAGTGTTCTCATTTTACATAGGTAAAAATTACACATATGGCTTGTACAAAGTCAAACAACAAACTACTGTTTTGAATTAAGTCTCAAAACTTACGGTGTCAGGTCCTGGATGCTATACTGAAGTTCCTCACAAAGCAAAATAACATGAAGTGATCCAGATATGTGGATCAGTGAAATTTGTTGAAGTTGCTGCTGCCAGGATGCAAATTTTTCATTTTGCAGCAAATGCATTTTAGCCCTTTTTCTGTCTTTACCTCGATCCTTCCTTCCTCAACTGCTTCTTTTTCTTTCTTATTTTTTTATGAGTTCTTTCCTGAATCCCCTTTGTAAATTTTCTCCATTAGTTCTTTTGTGTTCTTCCCGAATAACTTTGTGAATAAGCCTGATCAGGTAATCTTGCACTAAGGAACTTCTGTGAGTGCTATGCATGTCTTTAGTAGCAGCTTGTCCTGTACGAAAACAATTAAGAATTTATTTTTTCTGTAAACTTGTACTGTTTCCTTTGCTGTTAAAATACAGGTTTTGAACCTATATCGAATGCTTTCAGGTATTCAGAAATCTGTAGATAAGTAAGTCAGGAGGCTTAAGTTCAGAATAATGCAATGCTGATAATTTGAACCTTTGCTGTTTACCTGTTTGTTGTGCCATGATCTAATTTGTGTAGGTTGGCTTGTTTTTTGTTTGGTTGGTTTTTGTGAACAGCAACAATGATAATAGATACCCCCTGGAATGCTAGATTCCAGCTAAGGAATGATGTTCTGTTTTGAATTTAGAAATAAAGTTTAGGCCATGATTTAATTTTGGGTAATACACTGGCGGTCTTCAGGGTATTGTTATTAATAGGAGAAATTTAGTAAACTTAGTAAGAACTAAGAGCTTTGAACTTCTGTTTTTAAACACAGTTTTGCATGGATTTGTAATATGAAGTTGAACAGTCAGGTTTTCTCTTTTTTTATAAATGGATTATTTTACTTTTGTTTGCAAAGAATTATCTTGGCTATGTAACTTCTTTAGGGATGGTAGTTGGCCATCACAGTAACCAAATCTGAAATGAACAGCGGTTGGGGTAATCCGTTCTCATCCTTCATTTACCTAGCATGACTAATCACCATACCACTTAAACTGTAGTCCTTTTCAGTCAGAGTATCACTATTGAAGGCATTTCAAGGCATTTCCTTTACTATCTTGTTATTGCTTGATTGAGCTTATTTCCTGGTAAGCAGTCTGAATCTTTTTTTCCTAGTGTTGGCTGGTACTTGCAGCATTTTACCAGGGAGCATTGTGTTTACCCTTATTTATAAATAAGATTTCAAGTATGGTTACTTAATTAAGATTACCAGCACTTGTGAAGGCAAGAATATTGGTGTGTTAGTAGAGAGGACAGGACACATTAAGTGTCTAGGACCTCAGCAGACTTTGGTGAATTGAAACTGTTGATGACATTGGTATACTCCTTATCTAGTTTAGTTTCTAAAAAGGGTTTTGGTTTGAAGAGAAGATTTCTTATGCTTGTTTAAGTGAAAAAGATACCTCTTGGTAAATATGGAATGAGAAGTAACAACATTACCTTAAGCTACATCAACACTAGATTTTTTTACTGGTTCTTGAAGTGAAAATGGTTGAATTGTTATTCTGGTATGTTTTGGGTAGAGCTGTAATTACTGATGTGCTGATAAGTCTTAGAATTTGGATACTATACTAAATATTTTCCAATGCCAAGTTTTGGTTCTCAAAAAGTGTGAAGTGAGGGATGACCCGGTATAAAAACTTACCGTCAGCAGTAACCTGAATCCAGAGCTGTAACTTCCTTGGAATCATGGTCTTTGATATTTGAAAGTGCTGTGCCTTCAAAAGTTGTCCTACAAACCATTTCAGCGATATCTAATGTGTTTGAATTTACTTTGTGATCTGCTGTAGATGTCAGAGTAACTTTCTGTTGGTGTACTCATATACCCTGCAAAGCAGACTACTAGGCTGTGATGGCCTTTTTTTTCCATGTGTGCTTTTCTTCACTTGGGCAGCTAATTTACAAACACTATCACAAGGCTATGGTAATTGAAACTAACCCTGAAAAACACAGGTCTGTAAACTGTTGCATCTAGACAACATTACAGAGTGAGTAAAGGACTGTGGGAAAACACTTTCCCTGTTGGCATTGTTTGCACCTGCTTAAATAGTTGTTGGTCATGAGCAATTCTGTAGAGTCTTTCAGATGACATCTCTGCTTCAGCCATGTTAGGTCTGCAGGTGGTAAATATTTTTAGGTTTGGAAAGCAATTTCGGAAGGTGTATCAGAAACATCCAGAGCATTTATCTGTTAGTGATTTTCTTGGCTATGGTTTTGTGATTTTTCTTTCACATCTACAAGTTTCTGTGCAACCACAGTTACTAAATAACGATAGGTGATTAACTATTTTAGTATTTATTAGTTGCTAATAACATGGCATTCTATGCTAATGTTTAGAATTCAGCTCAGAAGACTTTGGGGAGACATGTATTTGAAAATTGGGGTTTTCTCTGGCCTCAATGCTTCTGGCTGATCTTGGGGTGGGGTGGGGTGGTGGAGCTTTCTCTTGTGGCAGTGTGCATTGCAAAATGACTGGTGTCGCCCTCCCCCAAGCCCCAGATGCATTCTTGCAGGCACAGACACTTTTCTTTCAGTCTGTCTGCTCTTCCACATACTCTTCTTCAGAGTCCTGTAGTCTGTTTCCTCATGTGCAACTATCTGCTCTGCTCACCTAGCTGTGGACATAGAGGAGTGCCACAGCTAGGAGGTAAGGACAGGGAGTGTGATTTACCTCCTGTCTTCTCTTTCAAGTGATAGAGTTCAGCTTTGCAGCTAGGCCAGGCTTAGTGCAGGACTGATAGCCTGCTGCCTAATGATTTTGGTGTGGTTCAGTACCACAAGTTGAGAATGGCAGTATTGTTGTTGTATTGGTATATTGCTTATCACTGTTGCTGAATATTTTTTGTCCAAAAGAAAGTTTACTAAAGCTTAGAGTTTTTCAATTAGCTATGTTATTCTCAAAGCAAAGTGGAATTACTGAGGATATAATCGTAAGTGACAAAACAAGAAAAAACTCTGCTATACCTTCTTGATGTTTCGCATGTATACAGCATGGTACTGCATCTTGCTTAAAAATGACACCTTTCCTTAGTTAAAAGTGGCTTACATCATGATCCAATTCAAGAGCCTCAAGTTCCTTTCCTTTTTTGCATCCTGATATATGCATCACTGGCCTGTCATTCAAAGTCTGGGTTTTGTGTGGATGTGAACTGAAGAAGTTCCCTGGAAGGGAGTTCCATTTTTGGTTACTTTGTAGCAGCATCCCTGCAGTAAAACCAACACTTATGAAGGTTATACTAACAATTTGTATCCTAGTTAAGAATTCAAAATATATTATATTTAAATATAATTATGCTTTCAATTTCTGATTTGTCACAGTCTGTGAGGCCTTTAAATTTAGAAATGCTGTACTACAGGTAAAAGGGTTTTGAGGTAGACTGTACTTTTTTCTAGTGATGAAATGTATATACATGTATTTAGACATGCATTCATTTTATGTATTTTGTACTATACTGACTTCATCTTACAAAACTATGTTCTTGATATTTTAGAATTCCAAATTCTTCTACAAGTGATTAGTGATTTTTATATCTCACATTTTGTGTGTTATCTGAGACACTATATTAATTTTTTTCAGAAGAGACTTCTGCAGCCTAGGTATTGTTAAAATACCAAGTTGAACTTATGAAATTGCAGTCACTTAAGAATTGTGCCCTCTCTGTCTCAAGTATTAGTGGCTGTGCTTACAGGATTTAAACCCTTTAAGTTTAGAGGAAGACCAGCTTGAGCTCCAAGTTCTGTTTATGGGTTTAAAATGAGGAAAACAATCCTCATGTATAAGTGAAGTATTGTACCTTCTCCGATTGCTGCTTCTGCTTTCATAATTTTGAAATTATTAACAAATCTTACTTTTTCATTTTCAGATCCCTCAGGGAAGAACTTACTGAAGGACACTGTTTAAATGTGTGACATTACTGCAGGAAGATCACAGCAGGATAATCATCTTGCTTTGCACCTTGTTTTCCTAAGGGTAAGTTTGGACTTTAGGTCTTCATAATCTTATGCTTAAGGGGGGAGGTGGGTGAATAAGTACAAAATGATACGCTTTATTTTCTTTATAACTACACTTGGAAATCTAAAAGTCTGTAGAGTCAAGGTCCTATGGTGTGACTGTAGAAGGTCAGAGATTCTTCCTGCAGTGATGTCGTATACTTTGTGTCTTCTGTAGTTCTTCAGAGTTTTTCTATTTAAACATAGAAATGCTCTATTATTTTCAATTTGAAGACTGAAATTAGTTGGGGAAATCAAACAACCACTCCTTTGAATCTGTAAGAAAGACAAAGGGAGTGTGGGGGGCAATGAATTAGAGTGTTTTCAATTTGTTATAACAGAATTAGGCAGATTGAAGTAAGATAATTGAGCTAACTTACCATAAATTTCCAGAGTGTGTATTTTAAAACTGTACAAAACTATAAAGTACCTTTAAATTAGTGGTATATTGAAAAGAAAAATCTTCCATTTGGGGAGCAATTTAATAATTATGTATTAAATGTGAAACCATTATAATGTCAGGTTTTTACCAGGTTTATTACTTAATCAACAT
The DNA here is from genome assembly GCF_000737465.1 of Haliaeetus leucocephalus. Classification (NCBI taxonomy): domain Eukaryota; kingdom Metazoa; phylum Chordata; class Aves; order Accipitriformes; family Accipitridae; genus Haliaeetus; species Haliaeetus leucocephalus. The sequence goes on from NW_010972853.1 coordinate 9,276,522, forward strand.
AGATTTCATTCTGTGACTTGCTTTGTACAATCAATGCAAAGTAGAAACTGTATAAAAAATGAAAAGAAAACCACACTGGTTTTAAGTATCCTTGGTGATACAACTCCCACTATGGTGAAATTCTTCCATGTCAGAAGTTTTGTGAGAGACTAATGTGTGTGTTTTCCCTTTGTCAGTGTACCATTTCACCTTACTCTTTGTACTTAATCACTTAAAAATGTATTGATTTGACAAAACATTTATTGCTGGAGGAGGAAGAACCTTTGCTATGTGAGGATGTAGAGTATCTGAAAGTATTGATTGTTTCTTATAAACTAGTTGCAAATTGACAGCGTCTTCCTGATTAAATGAAGTAATCCTGTGGATGAAGATTTCTGTGTTCTAGTTTAGTCCATGTCAAATCTGTATTTGCTGTGGCAAACAGAAAACGTTTTATAGTGGAAGTGCTGAGTAAACTTCTCATTCTAATAGTCTGAATGATGCTACTATGATAAGCTTTGCTTTAGAAAGAAAACACTGGGTTTATTTGTAATAATATAAACACTGCTTGTGAAGGATTTACTCTTGCTAAGTATTTTTATTCCCAGAGCTGTTTTCTGTTAGCTCTAAATTCTGTGTTTTAAGAGTATAAAAAACATAGTGGAAACAGTAAAAAGCAAAATTAAAAATACAAATTCTCTTTCTGAGTGTGTCTTTGAGAAAACTGATTTAAACAAAAAAAGAAAAATCATTACTAAAACATGTCATAAAAGTTTCAATTCTTGCAATATAAAAACTTGCAAGTATAAAAATTAGACCGAGTTTACTTTGCTCTTCATTTTATAATGAAATTGATACTTCATTATAAAAAAGATACTTTCCTTGACTATGATTTCTATAACTGAAAGCTCTTTTTACATATGGGTATTTTATATTTTGGTCAATTAATTTCATTACAAATATTGTTACATAAATACTATGCTTCCAATCAGAACATCAGTTTTATATTTCTAGGTGTTAGTAAGTTGGAAAGCCCTGTTGGCCAGGCATTGATTCTATATGAAATATTAAAGGCTTCAATGTTTTTATCTTCTGTTACAACTTTTAATGATACAAATACTTTTTACTGCTGCATGTCTTCAAACTCAGATACGTTTTAGCAGTTGTGAATTAGTTTTACAAGTATTAAAGCAGATTTTGAGAGCTTTTTGGGTGACAGATTCTACTTTTTTTTTTTTAAACTAAAGGAAGGTACTACAGTCACATGCTTAACAAATTGTTGCTAAGAATGACAAAATGCATAAAAAATAAAGCTGAGATATTGAAACTAAAATTTCAGTATTGATGCTTGTTATACTTTTTCCTTTCTGTAGGGGCTATTTATGGGTTCTTTTACACGCATTTATGTTGTTATTTTGTACTCCACAAATCTAAAACCAAATATGTTAAGTACATTAGTCTGTACCTTTCATTTATACTGCTGTGTGATAGCTGTCTTTTTACCAAGAAAAAGAAAAGTATTTTTATCAAAATATTCTCACAAAATTATAGAACAGTGTAGGTTGGAAGGTACCTCTGGAGGGCATCTTGTCCAGCCTCCCTGCTCAAGCAGTGTCACATAGAGCAGCTTGCCAAGGACCATGTCCAGGTGACTTTTGAATATCTCCAGTGAGGGGGCCTTTACAACCTCTCTGGGCAACCTGTGCCAGTGCTTAGTCACCCTCACAATAAAAAAATGTTTCCTGATGTTCATATGGCACCTCCTGTGTTTCAGTCTGTGCCCATTGCCTCTTGTCCTGTCACTAGGCACCACTGAAAAGAGTCTGGTTCTGACTTCTTTGTACCTTTCCTCCAAATATTTGTATACATTGATGAGATCCCCCCTGATCCTTTTTTTTTCTCCGGGCTAACCAGTCCCAGCTCTCCCAGCCTTGCCTTATATGAGAGATACTTTAGTCCCTTATTTAGCTTAGTGACCCTTTGCTGGACTCTCTCCAGTAGCTCTATATCTCTCTTGTACTGTAGAACTGGACACAGTGCATCAGGTGTGGCCCCACCAGTGCTATGTAGAGGGGAAGGTTCACCTACCATGACCTGTTGGCAATACTTTGTCTCATGCCACCGAGGGTACCAATAGCCTCGTTTGCCACAACGGCACATTGCTGGCTCGTGTTCAGCTTGCTGTCCACTGACATTCCCCAGGTCCTTTTCTGTAAAGCTGCTTTCTAGCCAGTTGGCTCCTAGCATATACTGGTACGTGGGGTTATTTCTCCCTGGATGCAGGACTTTGCAGTGCACAAGGTTCCCGTCAGCCCATGTCTTCAGCCTATTGAGGTCTCCCTGAATGGCAGCACAATGCTCTGGTGTATCAGCCAGTCTTCCCAATTTTGTCATCAGCAAACTTGCTGAGGGTATACTCTGCCCCATCATCCAAGTCATTAAGGAAGATGTTGAACAGTATTGGCCCCTGGAGTACACTGCTGGTTACTGGCCCCCAACTAGATTTCACGCCACTGATCACAACCTGCTGGGCCCAGTCATTCAGCCATTCTTTTTTTTTTTTTTATGTTTTCCTCATAATGCAATTGTTTCTAAAACAGTAAATATCTTTCCATTTGTAGTATGTAAGCAAGCAAAGTCTTCTCATGAATAACTGAGAGTTAGTGGTAACTGTATATTTGATGACAGCTTCAGTAAAGCCACTGGAACCTTGTTATAATTCTGTGGAAGTTTGAGTGTAGATACAGTAGTTTTTGTTTACAGTTACTAAAAGTTTTTGCTTTTTTCCTAGGGATGGAATGATACTATATTGTAATCTTAAAATCTCAGACATAAATCTTATTTTTCTGTACTTTGTATGACAATATTTTTATTTTTCTGTAGAATTCACGTTAGAAACTTCTTAAAAGCAGCTTACTGTTAGTATACAAATAGGGTAGTTTACTTCTGCAGATAGGCAGCAGCTGAGCCACATTGCTAACTTCCTGGTTTTACAGCTGCTTGTTTTGAAAGTTTCTTTACTGAACCTAAAACCAAACCTACAAATGCACACAAAAGTAGTGTTATTCACGCAGGTAAGCATGCTATCTAGTGGAAGTATGAGTGTGAATAGAAGTATGTGTATGTGAATATTGGGTTGGGTTTAGAGTTTTTGTGTTGTATGTATTGCAGTGGAAAATGCTGAAAATGCTTTCTAGTGCCTAGTACCCATAAGCTATGAAGGAAAACAGTAATTTGGGGCTTTGGGTGTAGGTTTTTTTTTTTTTTTTAGAAGTATGCTGATCACCTATCAAAATAGGTGATGAACTGTTATTAAACTGTGCCTAAAACCTGTTTATTTTAAAATTTATAATATAAATAGCATTTACATGAATGAATTATGAGTTTAAGATCTCATTTAAAGTAGTTGTAAAATTTTCATATACATAGAAAATGATTTCAGGGTGAGCAAGCAAAAGTGTTTTTTAAAATCTCTTTTCTCTCATGAATGTTAGAAAGAAACACCTGCAATCTTTAAATTTTTTTCCCTCTGTTTTCTTTAGGAAGATGATCCTCCTCATCCTGGTTATCTGAGGTTCTCTCAATGACAAGCTGAAGCAGGAACAACTGAAAGCTATTTCTGGAACCCTGGATATACAACTTAAATTTGTAGGAACCTTTCCAGAATGAAAACCACATACAGTTACGTTGATAATTGCAAAAGGATGAGAGGAAAGTTATGATGGCAAAAAACAAAGAGCCACGTCCCCCATCTTATGCTGTTAGTGTTGTTGGACTGTCTGGAACTGAAAAGGATAAAGGTAATTGTGGAGTTGGAAAGTCGTGTTTGTGCAATAGATTCGTTCGTTCAAAAGCAGATGAATATTATCCTGAGCATACCTCTGTGCTTAGCACAATTGACTTTGGAGGAAGAGTTGTTAACAATGATCACTTTTTGTACTGGGGTGACGTAACACAAAGTGGTGAGGATGGAATTGAGTGCAGAATTCATGTAATCGAACAGACTGAGTTCATTGATGATCAGACTTTCTTGCCTCATCGGAGTACGAATTTGCAACCATATATAAAACGTGCAGCTGCCTCCAAACTGCAGTCAGCAGAAAAACTAATGTACATTTGCACAGATCAGCTAGGCTTGGAGCAAGACTTTGAGCAAAAACAAATGCCTGAAGGGAAATTAAGCATAGATGGGTTTTTATTGTGCATTGACGTAAGCCAAGGATGCAATAGGAAGTTTGATGATCAACTTAAATTTGTGAATAATCTCTATATCCAGCTCTCAAAATCTAAAAAACCCATAATAATAGCAGCAACGAAATGTGATGAATGTGTGGATCATTATCTGCGAGAGGTTCAGGCCTTTGCTTCAAATAAGAAGAACCTTGTGGTAGTGGAAACATCAGCGAGATTCAATGTCAATGTTGAAACATGTTTTACTGCACTGGTACAAATGATGGATAAAACTCGTGGTAAACCTAAAATAATCCCCTATCTGGATGCCTATAAAACTCAAAGACAGCTAGTTGTTACAGCAACAGATAAGTTTGAAAAACTTGTCCAAACTGTGAGAGACTATCATGCAACTTGGAAAACTGTTAGTAATAAACTGAAAAACCACCCTGATTATGAAGAGTACATAAATTTGGAAGGAACAAAAAAGGCCAAAAATACATTTTCAAAACACATAGAGCAGCTTAAACAGGAACATATTAGAAAAAGAAAAGAAGAATACATTAATGCATTGCCAAGAGCTCTTAATACTCTTATGTCAAATCTTGATGAGATTGAACACTTGAGCTGGTCAGAAGCCTTGAAGTTAGTGGAGAAAAGGCCTGACTTCCAGTCCTGTTTTGTAGTGCTTGAAAAAACACCCTGGGATGAAACTGACCATATAGATAAAGTGAATGACAGAAGGATTCCATTTGACCTTCTCACTACGCTAGAGGCAGAAAAAGTTTATCAAAACCATGTGCAGCATCTTATATCTGAAAAAAGGAGGGTTGAAATGAAGGAGAAATTCAAAAAAACTCTTGAGAAAATCCAGTTCATTTCACCCGGACAGCCATGGGAAGAAGTTATATGTTTTGTGGTGGAGGATGAAGCATTCAAATATATCACTGATGCAGATAGTAAGGAAGTGTATGGTAGGCATCAGAGGGAGATTGTTGAAAAAGCCAAAGAGGAGTTTCAGGAAATGCTTTTTGAACATTCAGAGCTGTTTTATGACTTGGATCTTAATGCAACACCAAGTTCAGATAAAATGAGTGAAATCCATGCAGTTCTGAGTGAAGAACCTAGATACAAAGCTTTACAGAAACTTGCACCTGATAGAGAATCTCTTCTGCTTAAACACATAGGATTTGTTTATCACCCAACTAAAGAAACTTGTCTCAGTGGCCAAAATTGCATGGACATTAAAGTAGAGCAGTTACTTGCCAACAGTCTTCTGCAACTAGACCATGGCCGCTCAAATTTATACCATGATAGTGCCAACATTGATAAAGTCAATCTTTTCATTTTGGGCAAAGATGGCCTTGCACAGGAATTGGCAAATGAAATTCGGACACAGTCCACCGATGATGAATATGCATTAGATGGAAAAATATATGAGCTAGATCTTAGGCCAGTTGATGCAAAATCCCCATACCTGTTGACTCAATTGTGGACCTCAGCCTTCAAACCACATGGTTGTTTCTGTGTGTTTAACTCTATTGAATCACTGAATTTTATTGGGGAGTGCATTGCAAAAATAAGGGCTGAAGCATCTCAGATAAGGAGAGACAAGTATATGGCTAATCTTCCATTTACGTTAATACTGGCTAACCAGAGGGACAGTGTTAGCAAGAATCTACCTATTCTGAGACATCAGGGACAGCAATTGGCCAACAAATTACAGTGTCCTTTTGTAGATGTGCCTGCTGGTACGTATCCACGCAAATTTAACGAGACCCAAATAAAACAAGCTCTGAGGGGAGTACTGGAAGCAGTTAAACACAATTTTGATGTTGTAAGTCCAGTTCCCACCATTAAAGATCTGTCAGAAGCTGACTTAAGAATTGTCATGTGTGCCATGTGTGGTGATCCATTTAGTGTGGATCTTATTCTTTCACCCTTCCTTGACTCTCACTCCTGTAGTGCTGCTCAGGCTGGCCAAAATAATTCTTTGATGCTTGATAAAATAATAGGTGAAAAGAGGCGTCGAATACAGATAACTATATTGTCATATCATTCTTCAATTGGTGTAAGGAAAGATGAACTTGTTCATGGATATATACTGGTCTATTCTGCAAAGCGGAAGGCATCAATGGGAATGCTTCGGGCATTTCTTTCTGAAGTTCAGGATACGATTCCTGTCCAGTTAGTGGCTGTTACCGATAGCCAGGCAGACTTCTTTGAGAATGAAGCAATCAAGGAACTCATGACTGAAGGAGAACACATAGCAACAGAGATTACTGCTAAGTTTACAGCTTTATATTCGTTATCTCAATATCATCGTCAAACTGAGGTTTTCACATTGTTCTTCAGTGATGTATTAGAGAAGAAAAACATGATTGAAAGTTCTTATATGTCAGACAGCACAAGAGAAACAACGCATACAAGTGAAGATGTTTTTCCAAGATCTCCCAGAGGAAGTTCCCTTGACTATAATTATCCAGATTCAGAGGATGATACTGAAGGACCACCACCTTACAGTCCAATTGGTGATGATGTAAGGTTACTCCCAGCACCTAGCGACCGCTCAAAGTACCGATTGGATTTGGAAGGAAATGAATATCCTATTCACAGTACACCACTCAATTGTCATGACCATGAACGCAACCATAAAGTGCCTCCTCCAATAAAACCGAAACCGCTTGTTCCAAGAACAAATGTGAAAAAACTGGATCCTAACCTCCTGAAAACAATTGAGGCAGGTATTGGCAAAAACCCCAGGAAACAACCTTCTCGAGTGCCTGCGGCACCACCAGAAGATATAGACCAATCTGACAACTATGCTGAACCTATTGACACTATTTTCAAACATAAAGGCTTTGCAGATGATATCTACGCGGTTCCAGATGATAGTCAGAATCGTATTATTAAAGTTCGAAACTCGGTTGTTATAAACACCCAAGGTGAGGAAGAAAATGGGTTTTCTGATAGAATATCCAAAAGTCATGGGGAAAGAAGGCCTTCAAAATACAAATATAAGTCTAAGACTCTGTTCAGCAAAGCTAAGTCTTACTATAGGAGAACACATTCGGATGCAAGTGATGATGAGGCTTTCACCACCTCTAAAACTAAAAGAAAAGGAAGACATCGTGGAAGTGAAGAAGATCCACTTCTTTCACCTGTTGAAACATGGAAGGGTGGCATAGATAACCCTGCTATTACATCAGATCAAGAATTGGATGATAAAAAAATGAAAAAGAAAACCCAAAAAGTAAAAGAAGATAAGAAGGTAAGTCAACTGATTTAAATTTTATTTAAAACTTCTGGTGCATTGTAAGAAGGGAAGAGTCAAAATATGCAAGAGTTGTACCCTATTTTGAAACAGGTGCTTTAAAATTTTGATGTAGCATTGTTTGATTTTTGTCCAAGTTTCTACTTAACTTGCTTGGAACTAGCAAACCTCATGGAATGAAATGGTTTGTCTACCTAATCAGCTGTTCAAAAAGTTTCAGCTCTCTTCACCTTTGTATGTACATGTGCAGTCTCCCTTCCATATGAGTAAGTGAAAGCAGAATTGGGTCCACAGATCCTTTTTTTTAATTGTAACATCTTTTTAAATTTTTTTTTTTATTTTTAAAAAGCTGCTTTGTGAGTTCTTGGTTAGAACTGGTTCTTTCAGTTCTTGCAGTTCTGGCTGTTGGAATGAAATTTAGGGCTGGTGAATGAAAGGGGTGGTTTCTTTTTAATTCTCAGTTGTCTATTTGGAACTCTAAAACAAGAGCACGAAAAGGAAACTTTGTATAGTGGTTTTACTGACTGCATTTCCTAGTGTGGGCAAGCAAGTAGTCAAGTTGAAAGCTGTGCTACCTGTACAATTCTCTACTCAAACAAAATAAAGGGAACAAAATGCCTGCTCAGTATGGGTTTCTAAATAATAATGTGACATTCTACTTGGAAAATGTCTATGTTTTATTTTGATCTTTATGGTTGATAGTTACTTATTTTTTTACTTACTGTTTTAAAAATTATTATATCAGGATATTGTTGTGGTGTAGGTTCTGGATGTATACTCTTTAGAGTTTAGATTTTAATTTTAGGCTAGCAATTGTTGTTTTGCATATGGATGTTGTTTAACATTAAATCAGGAGTGTTCCTGGTCAGTTAGATATTTTCTTTCTTGTCTCAAAATAAGTTAACCTTTTTAATATTGTGTTTTGTAGCATTTTAAAAATGTCCCTTTTAGCTTAAATCTGACAGTAGTTGAATGGCATTTAGAAATAAGTTTTGTTCAAGTACAGCATAGTTAAATTTTACTAATGGATTAAATTCTGAATCGCACGTCCTAGTATGCAGCTGTGATTTGAATTACACATGACTGATTTAAAGGGCACTAAATTTTCTTAAGGCTTACTCATAAGCATAGATAATGATGTCTTGTGGGTATAAAATCATGGTTAAAAATACTTTGAAGTTATTCCTTTTGGGAAACTTAAATGGTTTTTAAAGCAATAATTTATATACTTTTGATTGAAATAATCTTGCTACATAGAAATTGAAATGTAGTATTCATAATCCTCCTACTGTCTCAGCTGCATTGAGTTGACAGAAAGTTACTCTGAATTGGATATTTATGTTTAAACTGTATAGACCTAGTATAGTGGGGTCTTCTCTTCTTGGAATTGTGTGAGAAACCCCCCCTGATATCTTTACCAAAGCCACCACTTTTTGCTTTGGCCTGTTGAGAGACAGCCTGAGTTGGAAGTTTCAGGCTGTTCTAAATTTTTGTAGTGGTTAAGACTCTTGAAGTGTACAAGAGTTGTTTCAAGTTTTCTTTAATGTACCTCTTAGTTTTGTGGGGTATTTTTGGTTTTTTTTGGTTTTGGGTTTTTGGTTTTTGGGTTTTTTTACTTGCAATTTGTGGTCTAGGGCTGATACTTTCAAATTAGTGAGAGAATACTTTTAATAGTAGAAGTACAAATTGTTGTAATGATGGAGAAAGCAAATTTGACTTGATAGCTAAAATGTTTGCAAGCATTCAAAGTATCAAAGAATGATGAGGGCTTAGTGCTTTTGATAAGTAGTGACTTCTGTGTGTGTTGACTTGCATTATGTTGAAGTGAGACTAGTTCCAGTTCATGTGATGAGTCATTCTAGTTTGTAATATACTCCTTTGTTTTTTTTAACTGTTGATTTTTTTGCAAGAGAGATGCAGTTTTATTAGTTTTGGAACTTATTGACCATGTTTTCCTGTGTTGTTTCAGATGAGCAGCTAGCAGTCTTTAATTACAAAACCTCAGAAATTATTCAAATTATATTTTCCTTGTTGAGTGTTATTTAGTCCGTGTGAGGGATGTTATTGCACCACTATTTACAGATTACTTGCTGGGTTTTTTGACAATTTTGACCCCTTGGATGTGAAAGGCGTAAATAAAACTTTTGTACTCCTTTCTGAATATTTCTTAAAGCTCTTACCGATACTTTTTCTAAACTGTTCAGCTGTATGTAAAGGGAACAAAAGAAACATGTGTAACTATTCTTGCTATAGTTACAGTGATTCTGAAATAAAGAAATCATACAAACAAAATGAATTTGTTTGGAAAAACTCAACCTTCGAAGTCTGAAGTCCTTATTGTCTCTGTCAAAGATTACAACTTGATTTTTAAAATAAGCTTTGTAGTATGCTGTTGCTTTTTTAAAGCCCAAATAGGATGTAACATTCTTGATACTCCTTTCATCTTTGTTGTTTTGAGGGGTTTGAGATGTGGTGTTTCTGGGTGGGTTTCTTGTATGGTGTTGCAGAAAGCTCCTATGCACAGTCATTTGTGGTTTTTGCACTTTGGTTTTCAATTACACAAAGCAGATTTCATCTAGAGACAGAATTTGCCTATGCAGATTTTTACATTTAGAATTTTTTAAAAGAAAATGTTGGGGGGGGGGGGGGGTTTGTTTTGTTTTTTGGGGGGTTGGCTTTTTTTACCCCATTTATGACAATTACTTTAAAGTTAAACACAATAAAAGTTCCTTAAAGTGGTATTTACTTTCCTGTTGGAGGTTCTGGAAAATATTTTAAAGGCAGGCCCAGAATAGGAGAATGTTTAAAGATAATGTGTTTCAAGAAAGAGACATGACCTTGCTGAAGGATGCTCATTCTGCCCTGACACTTTCAGACCGCAGTCTCCCAACTTACAAGATAAAATCATATACAGGTACAGGTAACTAGAACAGATACAGGGATGCAGGGAATGGGTGAAAATGATCATAGGATTCAGGTAAAAAATTGAAGGGAAGAAGGCAAGAGCTGGATGGGTAGGAAGGAGGAAGGGAGTTTTGGCAAACAATAGAATAGGAAAAACAGCAGTTCCTTTTTACAACTCTGAAATTAACAGCCATAGTTTGGCTCACCTGCTAACACATATGTACCAAATGTTTTTTAAAATCTACTGTAAACAGAAGTTATTGAAGGCAGAAGTAAATACTTGGAATCGTGCTACTTGTTGCTATTTGGAAGCATAAATTAATATGTTTTACTGTGGAAAGTATAGCAGTGACAAATCTGTGGCGAGCAGGTAACATGACTTGCAAGGTCCTCTTAACACCACTTACTACCAAAGGAAATTAACTGGTCTCAGTTTTAAATTGTTTAAGTAATTGTGCTTTGGTCTGAATTATTTGCCCATTGTTGTCCATAACACTGTGTTTGTGTTCTTAGATCTTGTTTCTATATACTGGTAGAACTGGAAGAACCATCCTTGAGCTCTGTTTTCAATTATCACAGAAATAATTCCTCCAAAAAGTTTTTATCCCTTCATTCTCACTATTCTGTAAAACTCCTCCAGAACTTCTATTTCCTCTGTATTGGTGAGGAATCTTCATGCAATTTCCAGTTTTCACCTTTCCTTGTGGTAACATTTCTCCTGAAATATTTTTTTCCTTTTGTGATATGTCACCTCCAAACAGGTGTAGAGAATATGGCTGCTTCTTGACCTGAGTTTTAGAAGATTAAAAAAGGTTTTGTAATTCCCTCTGAACTTACGTTTTTGAATGAGGATGACTGAAACTGTCTATAGTATTGCAATCATAGCACTGCATCATATAATCTGAATGTTTGTTGATCTGTACTAGAAATTGCTACCTGACACAATTGTGTGATTGCACCCAACTTTTTCTTAGTTGCAGTTGTCACTTTAGGAACCTTTGGCCTATTCTTGTCCTTGGTAATTTCCAGCTAATGACTTCCTACTGTATAGTATAGGTGGTTTATAGTACATGCACATTATAGTACATAGACACACATATAGTGCATACACATAGTACATGTACATTCTAGTACATGCTACACGCACATTCCAGTGCATGATTTTTCCATTAGTCTGTGACTGTCCTTTTTGTTGAATATCATCCTGTTTCCATTACTCCAGTTGTCGCAGTAGTTTCCTATATGCCACCATCAAATGCCTTACTAAAGTCTAGATTGGTAAAACCAGCTGACCGTTGTAGTTTCTTTGCCTCTGGAAAAGAATACATGTTTTCAATGGAGAAGGTTGAATCAGTCTAGCATAGTCTAACTTGCGATACACCCATCTGTATCCTGTTTTATGTGATTACCATGTTTCTAAATGTTCTGAAAAACTTATTGTTTGGCCTTGCACGTGTTGTTAACAAGTGGACTGTTAAACTTTTTCTGATAGGGAAGTATATGAAGAAAAGTGGAGAGAAGGAGAAAAAAGAACACAGACTGGCTTCAGAGTCATAGGATTTTTTAGCCAAGTTCGTGTGGAGTTGTGTGTGCACCCTGTGCTTGAAAACTTTCAAGTGCTTGTTGTGTGCCAATATTTGTTTAAGCTATGATGTGCTTCCTCCCCCTCCCCCTGCCATGGAACTTTATCTGTAAAAGTTTCTCATGAAAAAACACCTAGTCCTTTCTGCTGTTATTATGCAAAGTATCTCTTAGGTTAAAGGCAATTTCCAGAGTGAATTCTCCCCTGTATCAACATGCTTTCTATGTTTGATGCTCTGTTTCCTTACTAGTGTTCACAAACTGGAGGAACAAGCACAAAGTACAGTGTTATATGCAACTTTGCTTCAGCTGAGATGTGTGTTCATTCATCTTGATGTCTTTTTCAAAAATTGCAAGTGGGAGCTACAAGTAGATGCTTATCTCAGAATCTTTAACACTGTAATAGTAAGGTCTAGTATTGAACATTATTGTGTGTTCGTACACACCAGTCTCTTTAGAAGCAGCAGCCTTGCAGGCCGTATGATAAATTAATTTTGTCTTTAGTTTAACTTGATGAGTTTGGAGATAGGAAGCAACAGAGAGAAAATGCAGAAAATTTCAGGACGTGAAAGGGCAGTGACCATTCCTAGAGGATAAATATATTGCTGGAGGAAGCCTTCTTAGATCTCGGACAGGAGGAACCTCTTCATGTGTGTGCAATAATCCTAAAGCTGCAACTGTCATTCAGTTTATGCACCGATATAAGGCCCAAACCACAGTGCTTCTTGGCTTTTCATTGTTCTCACCATGCTTTTCTTATGTGTAAACAAGCTTGATAGAAATATTTTTAAAATTATTTATCAATTATTATTGATTTATCTATTATTATTATTACTACATTAAATAAATGCAAGTTCTTTTTTACCCTTGTCTTAATTTAGTAATTCCCAGTACAGCAGGAAGTCTGCCTGATCTGGAAACCTGTAGCTATTCCATACAGTTACAATTCCTAATCTTATTATTTATCTTTGCTATGGAATTGATAAGTATTAAAAATTTACCCATCTAATTTAGAGCTCTGATCTTTGTGAACGCTTTGAGATATGTTGAGTGTCTAATTTAGGCTGTATTTTCCTCCCCCTCTTATAAAGTATTGTTGTTTTAGTTCTTATCCTTCCCAGCATATCAACAGCAAATATCCTGAATAAATTTCTGCAAAGGGAAAGGCAGAGCCAGAGCCTCATGTTGAAGTAAATTCTGCAGGCTTTTTGCCTTGTTACGGAAGAATTATTTTGTTGATACATTTGTAAAAGTAGGAATAAGATTAGTATGAGTATCTTTCTTTTTTTTTTTATATGGAATATATTATTTGAAGTACTTCTGAAAACAAATCCTAACTACAGAGATCTTGTAAACAATATAGTAAATTAACTGACCAGTGATAATTCTTTGATGTGCCATTGTTAAAAGTTATTAAATCTGATTATTTTTTTTTTTGTGACTGGAGTTTCCATCTGTGTTAAATTAAATCTGAAAAACAGTGCTTTAAAACGCTATGCCTTGTAACCTTGTTTGCAAAGATTTGTTGCTTCCAAAGAAGGTTGTGAATTAAGTTCTGTTTTCCTTTATACCAAGATGATTGTAAGATGCCTTTTACTTTAACTTAATCTGATAACTTGTCTCAGTATTTCAGCAAGAAAAATCCACTAGCACCTAGATGAATTCTTGCATATCTTACTCTGACTTGTTTTAGAACACGATGTAAGTAGTACAGGTTTGACATCTATTTTTCTATGCTTAAACTTGTTTGCTCTCATTATAATTTCAAAACTATATGGAATTTTATGTTGAAACTATTACTGAAGTAGTGTCAGGAACTGTATAGGCCGTGTGTGTTGATCTCAGTTTTAATAAGACTATGGTAAACATGTGAGAAATGGGAGATCAACTTACATTTTTATTCAGCTGTTCTTGTGTAAATTCAATGGTTGATTTAGCAAAGTACTGTACTTCAGAATGGAATGTGTAGTGAATTTTTTTTTTCTCCTGAGGAGTATAGGAAATATCAAAATCTGTATTTTCAGGTTTCATCTGTTCAAATTTAACACTCTTAAAATGCATATTTGGAGCCATATGCCTTCTTGAGCCTCTGTAGTTTAAAACTTAGTGTAACAAGCTGGAACTCTAAAAATGGTAGAAGGCATGAGGGGAAGAAAGAGAGAGCATGTTAGGGACCATCATCTGCATTATTCATACGTCATATAGCTTCTGAAGAGCTAGCCATGAATTGGAGATTACAAATACTTTATTAAGCCTATAAAATGAATGCTGTTCAAGGTGCGTGGTTTTATGAAGTATTTTAATAGTCCTGAAAATATTGACTTTGCCCTCTGTGACCCTAGGGCTGACTGCAAATGAAGCAGGCAGAAAATTTCCTTTGTATTAAAAGTGGTAGTGAAGTGTGTGGGAGGTAGAGAAGGGGCTGAATTTCCCCTTTGATAAATAAACTATCGTGGTAGTTCTGGTGGGATGGAGGTGAGAGACAAAAAAAGAAGGGGAATCCCTCTTGAAAAGAGAGGACTTGCTAGAGTAATCAGCCCATTCATAAAGGGGTTTGATAGGTAGGTTTGGGCAGTTTTTTAGTTTTCTAAGTTAATTTTAAAAGATTGTATTTAAGTGCCTTGTACTCTCAAGACTCACAGCTGGCTGAAGTCTCAGCCTACTTTCTCTCTAGAAGATGAGTGCTGCTTAGCTGTGCGTCCTTGGTACCTATAGTCAAGAGGGTTAATCTTGCATATACTTTAAATCTACAGTTTCATGGCTTTATGCTTTTTTATAATAATATTTCTAGTTTTGAAATCAAGAATTGGATACTGTGCTGTGCTAGAAAACATGTTTTCATGATTACCTTGTCTTTTATTAAGCGGACTTCAGCTAATCTTTTGCAACACTCATTTCAGTGATTAAGCTACTGTAATTAAAGCAATATTCCAGGTAAATGCTTTTGGTATCAGCAACGCAAGGCAAATTTGGGATTATCAGAGTTAAAATGCTTTCCTGCCAAAGTATATACAGATCAGCTGGAGGTTTAGCATTAACCTCTGTTAGGGTATAAAGAGACGTTGTGTTTGGCAAGAAGCAAGTGGTGAAACTCAGGCTGGAAAGCTCAACGTCAGTGCAGCAATCAGTTATAAAACCCCCCAGATTTATATGAAAACTAAGGATTTCAGCTTTATGGTGTTGGGCTTGTGTTTTAGTTACTAACATAAAACAGTGGTATGTGAAACAATGAGCTTTTTGCTAGGATTAACTAACAAAACTTTTGTCCTGGTTGTTGTCTTCTCTAACTTGGTAATTATTAGTCCTTTTTTTTATTATGATGTAGAAGAAGCATACAAAATTGTCTTTGTGCCTGAATTAGTGCTCGCTGTATCCATCATTAGGTGACTGCTGTATTGTGGGGAGCAGGTGTATTGGGCAGAACTATTGAACTAAAAATACCGTGGCAAAATCATAATTGGTCCACCAAAATCTGAATTTAGAAATTATTCACCCTTTTCAGGTCCTGTTTAACTAAATGAATAATTTAATGTTTAGCAGTCTTTTTGTTTAAATATTGTTTCATTAGAGAACTTTTAAAAAAGTTAATTTTACACAGAAAAATTTATCATAGTCATTATCTTGACTAGCAGATTTAAAAGTTACATGCTATGACTGATGGATCAGAAAAGCTGCTGTTTTCTCAGAGTGGGGAATAGGGATTAAAAAAAAGCTTTCACTAAAGCTTATTTTTGTTAGAAATAAGACCTGTATTTTTTTCCTGAAGTCAGTTGATCTTTTGACAAAGATCAGGTCTTTTGCACAGTAACATGCCTTTTTGTTCAGAACAAGTTCTTCGCTTAAGAAGTCTAGACATGCAACTTAAGGAAAGTATGGAAGTCTCAAATCAGGAAATAACATGGTGGTTTTTTAATACCTTAATGTTTTATTGTTAATTTGCAGAAGTATTTTTTGTGTGAAGATCATGTAGATAGTGTTATTTGCAGGAAGATTTGATTTGCGCTGTCATTGGAGAGTTAACCCACTCACATGCCCCAAAAGAAAGGGAAATCACAAGAGAGATATTTTAATAAATATTGGACAGGAGAGCGACATGATACATAATGGGAATTAGCTGATAAAATTATTATTGTAATTTTGTCTGCCTCGTGAAATCCTAATTTCATGTTTACAGAATAGCCCTGTGATGATCATCTCTTCTACTCTACTTTTAGATCAGTTTGAAAAGGAATTCAGGGATTTTTTAATTTTCTTTTTTACTTTATTCTTTATTCTTCTACAAATTCTTTAGACAAATTCTGACTTTCCAAATTGGAGATTAAACTTCATCTAAGAAACCTTTCTGCTTTTTTGAGTGTATAACGTCATACTTGATCTCTCAGTCCCTTACAACCATTCTTGTAAACACAGGACAGTTATTAGAAAAAAGCACCCTTTATTCCAGTTTTGCAGCCATGTTAGATATTTCATTCTACGTCCAGGTATTCTACACAGATAGTAATATTCATTAGTATTATAATTGTCATAAAAATTCTGTAAAACCCCAGTTTATTATTCCATTAACGAGATTGCTTTTCACTCAAACAAAAAAAAATTGTTTATATTTAATTATCTTATGCTAATATTATGTCTTAAAGAGACACACACAGTCTTTTTCTATCTGCTGGGTCTGAAATACACAGTCTGAGTGTTGCTCTGTTTATTCTAAGATGGTGGGGATGTGCACAGAACACCTTGGAAAAAAAATAATTTCAATTTGTTTTTGCTTCTTTCATTGCGTTAATGTATGTATCTCTAAAACGATCTTTCATTCAACATTTGACAAACATTTTTTCACTGAGTTTTACATGTTCTTTAGCTTCAGCTTGGCCCTTTCAGCTGCTGCTCATCTGAACAGGATGTTGCCTATATAAATATGATTTTGCCACTAAAGAGAAAACAGCCAATGAACTAGGTTGAGTGCTGGGGGTTTCAAAGCAGGGGACTGTGACAGTGAGAAGGAAGGAAGAAAAAGCTGTTTCTAATCCAAAGGCACATACTTGTGGAACCATTGATATCGTATCCAAGATGAATAAAAGTTATGCAAAGAGTTGACAGGTGAAAGGAACGCTTTCAGATAGTGTCTGCTTTAGTCATGAAAGTTTATTCTAAAGTTTTATCCTAAGCTTTTTATTAAGTTTTCAGTTAATGTAAAACTTGGGGAGAAATGAATTGCTGGAGAGCAATTTCTTTCTAATGTTTCGAAGAACTCTCTAGTAAATGTTCCTTCCTTCTAAATTATAAGTGCCAAACCTACTATAAAAATCCCAAATTTGAAAGATAAGCCTATTTTTTTGTAGCCTTCTGTTATCATGGTCAATCATGGCTACTTTGATGCTGATTTCAAGAAGTGCAAGCTGTCTTACAAAGAGATATTCCACATAAAAAGTCTTACTTAAGTAGGTTATTGAAAGGCTTTGATTACCAGATTTTTTTATCAAGTGTTGGAGAAGTTCCACAGGTGCTGTAGGGTGACAGTTGGAGAAATGTTCTTTAGGCTGTAGTTTTCACTTTCCCCCATAGAGTTCAACTTCAGCTCATTAATTCTCAGTGGGCAAGTCAATCATGTATATGTACCTTGCTGATGTGAAGTTCTACGTACTCTGTAAGGACTGATTAAGTAAACTTGATGGAACAAAAGTAGAAGTTAACCCCCCCCCTTTTTTTTTTAATACAAAGATATTGAAATTCAAGACTTTTCTAGATGTAAAATAATGAGACATGTTTTGTCTTAACTGAGGTGTAGTATTATTAGAAATTATAAAATTCTAGAAACCTTGTTATGAAATTTAAATCTGGCTGTTGCGCTTTTTGTTTTTCTATTATTTTGTACTATTAGATGTTGACTGAAGAACTTTTATATGAAAATGTAACTGCTTTTAACTAACTTCTTATTCTATATAAACTTAAAGATAAAATGCTAGATTTTAATGGTGATGTTCATTCAGTTTCCATATTCAGTTGCCAATGTACAGGCAATTGATTGACCACTTTATATGGCTATCTCTGAGTATTTTCATTAACATTCAGAGATGAAACATGGTATCTGATACAATATAATTTTTGTAATCGTCCAAAGGTGATTTATCAGTTGCACTGATAAAAGTCCCTCTCAGGGTGGAAAGGGGAGGGAAAATCAAAACAAGCAAGAAAACTCCATGTGAAACTCGTCATCTTATTAGATTTGATTGGGTGCAAACCTCCTTCTGGCTAAAATCCTGTGCCTGTAACAAAGCAATCATGCTTAATAGTTGTACATGCAACTCTAACTCTGAATTGATTGCTATACGTTCTGGATCATCATGTTTCTAGCATAGTTGCAATATGAAAATTATTTAGTATCTTTAATGAGATGCATACAGAAGACTTTCAATTTATTTTGGTGATATGACACTTCACAATCTTATCCTAAAAATTTCTGTAGATATGTGGTTCAATTGTGACTCATGTAGATTCGTTTGTGAGTGGTGCTGAAAGTTAGTATGTAAAGACTTGTCATAGCACTCTAAACAAGTAGTGTGTTTATTTTTGTTCCTATAGTATTTCAATTACTGGTGCATTGGGTCATCCTGTTCCTAATGCGATACAAAAATGACCAAACCTATTAGAAGTTATTTGAGTGCTTTGTATCTAATGTATGCTATTTTAAAAGTACATTTGTTTTTATTCAGTTTGCCATAGAGGAATTTTAATGTCTGATAGATGTGTGATCATTTGTTTTTACTGAATGGTTGCAATATGAGTTAGTTAAAATATTACTTAAATATTACTTAAATAACTCTGTTTTGTTGTAGCCGAAAAAGAAAACTAAGACATTCAATCCTCCAATCCGTAGAAACTGGGAAAGTAATTACTTTGGGATGCCCCTACAGGATCTGGTTACACCTGAGAAACCGATACCTCTGTTTGTTGAAAAATGTGTGCAATTCATTGAAGATACAGGTAAGATAGGAGAACTATTGGAGGAAAGACTTTCCCACTTTGCATAATGATAAAGCCTGTTATTTTCTGTTTTAAAGTACTTTTAGAATTTTATCCCAGAAATAAATAATTATGGGAAAAGCACATTCTAAAAGTAGAATGTGTTCTTTAAATTGTATGCTTGATGTGTGATGGTCTTTTGTCTTTATTTACACAAATACTTAATTTCTTTTTGACAAACAGTTGAAGTTTTAACATTTGTTTCCTGTAATTTAAAAAACTTATACCACTTTCTAATGCCAAATGACTTTTAACCCGATGGCTTTCCAGTCTTACATGTCTCACTTGTCACTGTATTTGCTTCATATATTAAAACGCTCTGAAATCCACTTTTTCCAATTGTGGAAGACAGGTAGCTGGTATGGCTTAATTAGCTTGCTTGCTTTATTTTGCTGGTAAACCTAGTTTTGCATTTTAACTTGTTACAGAGACGGAAACATTTCTTTTCTAAATACTGTGTAATTCTACATGGAAAATATTAAGCAATATGTTTAACTTGCAGATTTCCAGTTTAACGTAAATTATTAACATATATGTGTTTGCACTAAGGTGAAATTTCACAGTATGGTTTTCTCTCTCTCCTTTCTCACTGGCTTTCTGGTTGTGTGTTTGTCCATGCTTTCAGCCTATTTACTGTGTGACCATGAAGCGAGTAGGATGATCTTGCTGGTCCAGCAGAAGACTACATTTAGGAGTGGGGAGTTATTTTGAGGTTTGAGAGTGACCAGTGGTTGGGTTTTGTTTGTTTTGTAATTTTTTGCTGTTAAAGATGGTGAGCACCAGTTTGTGGTTAGTGTGTAGATCTTGCTTGCTCTGAAGTTGCATAAATCCTATATTGCTATATTTGCAGCAAATGAGAGTGTGAAACTGACTGGAGCTGAAACATGAGCAGGACCATCTTTTGATTGGGTGTCTGCAGTTCCATATTGTTTAGCATAAAGTAAAACAGCACCCTTTTTCAACATTTTCTTAGTGCTGTAATACAATTTTGGCTGTAAGATGACAGTAACAGTTTTAGCAAGAGTAAAACTGAAGGGTTTTCTTTCTTAAACTAAAATTCAGTTTTACTGCCATCTGTAAGAGTAGTGTTTCCAAAAGAACTACTACAGGTGGTAGGCCTAATAGCTGTTTTTGAAGACTTATATACTGCATTATTGCAATCAAAAAAATTAGGTGAAACCTCAGGCACTTATCTTTTGGGAGTCAGAGATGTTAGTATAAATCTGTCTTTAACCTTTACCTCCTATTGATGCCTTGCCTAAAAGGAAGAGCTGTATTTTTTTCCTTCTTGCTTTTGCTTTCCCTACCTCACCCAGGAAAAAATGGGGAAGGAGGAAGAAGAGCAAGGAGTAATAGAATGGTATAGACAGTTTAATATATATTTTGTGCGTTTGTGTTATATGTTGTTTATTGTATGTAGCAAAAAAACCCAATCCCAAAACAAACAAACATAATTTTATGGGTGAGTCACTGTCTGAATTTGTGTTCTTTAAAAATGACTGCATACAGCTACTACGTACAGCTATATAAAACAGACATTCACCAGTAATGAAGACCAAATGACTTTTTGAAGAGTTTGTAGAATCTAGAAGTAATATCTTAAATTTGAGCATGTTTAACTTTGTAAGAATATTTTCAAACAACAAAATTACAAATACAAATCTAAAGAAAATTGTATTTGCTTAAAAATAACGTTGTTTGATATCCGTTGACTTTGTGGTAGTATTTCTCCCAAAGGATTTTCACCAGCTTGTGGGGTAAGAGAGAACTATAATAGTGTGGGAACGTGATTCATTGTCTTTTTTTCCTCGTAATCATCAAATAATGCAAGCACCCAGAAGATTTAGCACTTTTATTCTTTTCCAATGACCTGTCTTTCAAGAATAAGGTGTTTAGTTAAGCTGCTGATGTGCTCAAAATGTGAGGGGCTCCTCAAAAGTGGTGACTCAAGAGGTACTGCTTTTCCTGTAGCTGGTTGAGTATATGTTAGTTCATCCTGGGATGCTGCTGTGCAGCTACTGAAAGCTGGAGACTTTTAATTCTGGCCAAATGTGTAAGCTGGACAAACATTGTGCCATCTGCATGCTTTGTTTGTGGTTGTGAAGACAGTTAGTTCTCCTGCTGTTTCTGTTAAGCACTTTGTGAAGGTGGAACAAAACCTCTACTTTTGATCTGTATTACAATTTTCTTTCTCCTACTCTGGATTCTGTGTAAGTAGCTTCGGTTATTCTTTTCAGCTTCCATACTTGGCTCTAAGAGTTTTATTTTTGGTGTGTATTATTTCTATATTGGATTAATATTCTGTAGGTATTTGAGGTTCAAGCACTGTTCTGATAGAATGTATTCGTTGCCTTTGAGAGAGGAAGATGTTCTTTTGCATTGCCTTCAACCTATACTAAGATAGACTCACATCACTGACTTCAGGACTGTCTGAGAGAAAATTCCACAAATATAGTTTTGGAGATGATCAGTTTGCAGGAGGCAAGTCATGATCTATTGGCTTCAGGCTAGAGTCCACAATGGTACCATTCCCATTTGATAAAGCTGTTGTATCAGCTGCTTGGCCCTGGGGAGTCATCCAATACTTCAGCTGTCTCTTAGCAAGTCAGCCTACAATCAGTACTAACTGAACTGAATACCAGTGTTTATTATCATTGTCTTTTTAATCAAGAAGTGCAGTCTTTTCCAACACTTCTTGAATGAAGCTAATCAGTATATTTCTCTTAAAGAGGACATACTTGTTAAGCTTTTCCTTTTAAGGTACTTTCATGGAGTTCAGCTCCTTCCCTTTTTTTGCGTATTACCACGTGTAATTTGCATTGTGGCTGAATTGCAGTTTTTTTGCGAAGATATGATTAATCTCAAATTGAAGGGCTAATCTTAATTTTTAACGTTCCCTATCTCTGCCTCATGAAATGATAGAAGATGGTGCTTTGTACCCACTCATCTAAATTGTGACTGAGGCTAGAAAGTATGCAGTGTGAAAAACAGTTTTCTCTGCTTTGTTTTGGATGCTTAGATGAGAAGATAATATCAGAAAGTGTCTTTGAAGATTCTTGCTCCACTGTAAACCTTAAAGAATTGACCCCATGCAGAAAATACCATCAGATTTTTGTTTTACCATACTGTTCTGGAATATCCTCACAAAAAAAAAAAGAAAAAAAAAAGGTGTGCGGTAGAAGAGGGACAATTTGGAAAAAAAATAAAGTAAATCTGGGAGCTGAAAAGTTCTAGCTTCTTATAAATCAACAGATTTTTCTTTTGGAGGAACCATATGGATCTTGTCAGGGTAAAGGGAGATCTGGTAGAGTTAAGGGATCCTAAGTCAGGGCCCACAGGTCTAGGTATTTTTTGTGTGTTCCTGTTCAGTTTGATATTTTCCAGATTAGCTTTATGGAGTCAACTAATTTCTGTGTTTGAAAGATAATCTAGGGCTTGAACCCCTTTGGAATCTTTTTGATAGTATTGAAAGTAGAAACTGAGGGAGCGAAGTGGTTAATACTTGAGCAGATCTAAACCTAATAAGCAGCAAGTATTTATCAGAATCTTCATTTCAGCAGCAGTGTGTACTGAGAGAAAATTCCGCAAATTCTGTTTTGGAGATGAGCAGTGTGTACTGCTGCTGATACTACTAGTACAAAGCAGTAATAGCGCATATTTTGTCTTATTTGAACCTATTGGTTAAAAAAAAAAGTACAATACCATGTAAGATTATATTAAATTTAATAACACTGTCACTTTTGGATAAGGAATGAGGAAAGCTTGGCCAAATATCGTAAACAAACTTTGCTTGTGTGTTTACACATTGTCCCTGATTATAGGAAAACCTTTTCTCTATTCAAGCCTTTCATTTTTGAATTCATTGTAATTATAGCAGGATGAGTAATCTTTTGGTTGGTTGTCAGAGCTCTTTCTTGTTGGTTCATTGAACAAGATGATCAAAAGAATTTTTATCTTTCAGGTAAGTAACTTGATAATAGTGAATTATCAACTTTTCCACTAAATGTCTTGGTATAAACATATAATGTTCTCCTGAAAACTTATTTTCTGGTGAAGATACTGTGATCTTATCTGAAACCTTCTACAGACTGTATAAACACTTTCCTATCATTAGTGACACAGCACAATGTGTAAGCTGCTGATGTTTGTACGCTTTTTCCTCTGTCGCATTCTTTGCAAATCAGTATATAACTTGTTCTTGAGGGCAGCTACTTAAATTGACTTTTTGACATTGGTAATTATTTTCAGTTATGGGCTTCCAAAAGAAGATTTCAATGATACAGTTGTTCAGGTGTATTTTGTTGCTTTCTCTTGATGGACTGAATGCAAGGTCATTTTGTTACATCACTTGAAATGAACTTTTTAAGTGTGTTGGTTTTCTGCAAACTAGATTTATGGAAATGTATTTAGCAGGGAAACTAGAGTTCAGTTTTGATTTTTAAGAAAATTGTAGTGGCTGGTTTTGTATAGAAGTAATGGTGCTATGATAAGACGTGCTAGAAAAAAATAAGCTGCCAATTTTTAAAAAAAATTCTATCCATTACTTTTTTTAACACAATTCATTTTTTCTAAATGTAGGCAGCAGAATTGAGATAATTTTTGAAGCTTAACTGTTTGTTAACTCTATTAATAGCATGAATTCTCTGTTTCTCTAAGAATTACCATGTAGAGAGTAAGGAGGATATTCTGATACTCTGATAGTTTTGTTTGAGAGAGAGGAACGCAGACTTCTGAACGCTAATTTAATGTTTAACTTCAACAAAATGTTGGTATAATTTGATTTTTATATTGCAATACCATGTAAAAAAATCTGTTGAATATCTTTTTTTTAAGTGTAAAAATTTTACAAGTTTATGGCAAGTTTGTAGCTCGAGTGTTTTGTTAGTGACATTTTTATGCTGTTTTACATGCCACCAATTTAAAGTACTGTTTGTGTGCTATTCAGCACTTACTGTTGGTGATTATTTTTAACTTTCCCAAACTTATAATAATTTGGTCAAAAATTACTCATGCTAACTGATAGTATTAGCATATGAGGGTTTTTAATATTTCAGTATTTTTTAAATTGGTGTGTTGGATTACTTTTTGTATGCCGGCCACAAAGCAGCACATGGCTGCTCGCTCACTCCTCCCCTGCCCAGTGAAAGGCTCCTGGGTTGAGACAAGGGCAGGGAGGGATCTCTCACCAACTGTGGTCACGGGCAAAAGAGACTCGGCTTGGGGAAAAACCAAAATCAATTTAATTTGCTACTAATCAAATAAAAACAGGATAATGAGAAGTAAAACTAAATCTTAAAATGCTTTCCCCCTTCCCGGGCTCAACTCCACTCCTGGTTTTTCTACCTCCTCCCCTCCCGAAGCGGCACAGGGGGACGGGGAATGGGGGTTGCAGTCAGTTCATCACACGTTTCTGCCGCTCCTTCCTTCTCAGGGGGAGGACTCCTCACTCTTTCCCTGCTCCAGCGTGGGGTCCCTCCCACGGGAAACAGTTCTTCATGAACTCCTCCAACGTGAGTCCTTCCCATGGGCTGCAGTTCTTCATGAACTGCTCCAGCATGGGTCCTTTCTGTGTGTTGACAAACTTGATTGAGTCTAGCAGAAGAGGGTCAGTGGCTGGAGCTCCTGACCTGTGGGTTTGTTCAGCTTGGAGAGGGGAAGGCTGAAGAGATATCCAAAAAATGGCTTCCCATACCTATGAGGAGGTTGCTGAGAAGGCGCAGCCAGGCTTAAGTACTGAAGTACATGGCAGGAGGATTAGAGACAATGATTATTAAAATATGAGGTTCCAACTAGAAAGAAAGGAAAAACTCTTGCTCTGAGTATTATTTAAGCCCTGGTTCAGGTTGCCCAAAGAGATTGTGGGCTCTCTGTCCTTGGAGGTAGTCAAGATCAGATTTAGATAAGCAACCCAATCTGGATTCGGTGTTGACCCTTGTTTGAGCAGGAGGTTGGAATAGGTGACCTCCTGAGCATCCCTTCTGTCATCACTTTGAAATAGAATAGGTTTTTCAGTAGTTAGGAGACTGTACACCAGTTTGTGTTTTGCAACTTTGGAATTAATCAACAGAGAGGAAACCCTGTCCAAACTTGAGAGGAGGGGAAAACAGGCATCAGTTGTTTCTCCTAATGGAAGACTGACTACCAGACGGATGGAGGAGGAGCACATGCATTAATTTATTAGTGTGTGAGAATCACTGAAGACTGTAAACAAATATGTTTTGAAATATTCATAAACACATGTTGTGCACTTGAGCTGTATTGCTAATTAAGGTATCTTCAAAGGAAACATCACAGGAAATATGTAAAGAATTCCCAAACAATGCAGATAGGACCAAGATGTCAATATCTTCTGCAGAGTACTTATGGTACTTCTGCTGCTCCTCTTATTCCCCTAGCTTTCTCCAGGCCCAAAGTGACAAAACAGCTAATATGCCTGGAAAATTAGAGTATCTTCAGATGTCACCCATTTTTAATGAAGTAAAGAATGCACCTACCTTTTCCTAGGCATGTTTGTCATGTCATATTAATTGAAGTCTTTTATTCTTTTTCCAAAATGAACAGGCATGAAATATGTGATTGAGTGACACTTCATAAAGTGATTGAGAGCTTGTTTAATAATTGGTTAATGTAAATGATAGAAATGTTAATTCAGCATTGGATGAGAGCTTCCTATTTTTCGAGTCTTTCTAGAAGTACTGCTTATTTTCTTAGACTGCTTACTTTTTACTGAACATTTCAATATTCTATAAATTATTTTATTACAAGAAACAGTAAGACACTTATTTTTGGTTCTGATTTCCAGTGTGTGAGTTGCATGTCATGGATCTTTAAATGCCAGTGTCGATATGCACAGATAAGAGCACACTAAATGTAGAATTTTAAATGTATTTTATGTAGGTAAACTTAGTGCTAGACTCTTACTTGAAAAGAGTATGGATTCTTTGCTCTGTAATTACATACATTCTAGGTGTACGTAGAAATTATCATTCTGGATCAGTAAGGTGGTAGTTCCTTTAGTCTTGTGTAGTCTAGATAGCATAGGGGTTGAGAAGAGGTATACCAGGTCACTATGTGGAATAAAATTACAGAATGATACAGATCACAAAATTTACAAAGGTAAGTGGGGGTATGATAGTTTCACATATTGTAGTGGAGAATGATTCCTGAAAAGTTTGGTTGGTCGCTGTAGGGGAAGGAATTAAACGGGAGAGATAGACTTGCTGTGACTAGGTAGCATGTATTCAGAAACGTAGACAGAACAGTGATAGTGGAACCTGGCTGCAGATGTCAAGTTGGCAGGTACTATGTAACTTTTCAGCAGGCTAAATATTAGTATAGCTGTTGATACTCAAGAAAAGGCTTTAAAATCATCATAGACAGCTGTCTGAAATCTTCAAGTCTCAGTACTTGCTATCCAGCAAGCAAAAAAGAATTAAAAGAATTATGAGAGTGAGTGATATGGGGAAAAAATCATGCTATTACATGATTCCATGGTAATGCGTGCAGTTTGAATACTGGTTACAATATGGGTCAGTCTATCTTAGAATAGAAAAGTTGGAAAAGATACTGCATATGACAATAATAGTAACTCTTGGATAAAGAGGGACTGAATTGATAAGCTTAGAAAATTTCTGAGGAAGGGAAATGATACAAATTTTAAAAAATGGTGCTGGGAAAGAGTAGAGAAGTTACTGCTTCATGTTAATAAATAGAAAAAAAGATTTTGTGAAAACTTCAGGTACTGAGAATAAACCCAGTGTGCTTTCATGATGTACATTCCTGAATTGCAAAACTGTATTTGCTCTGGGTTGTTGTAAAGACCACAAGTAAATGACTTAAAGGGGTTTGGATGAATTAGTGGGGGATAAATCCCCAAGTGGCTATTACAACACCGTATGCAAAAGCCTATGTAAGATACCATCTGCAGGAAGCTGGGAGGATATACCACAGAAAAATTGCTGGTTTTTGTTTTTGTTTTTTTCCTCCTGCTCTTCCTACCTCTCTCCTCAAGCATATACTACTTAACTGCTGTGGAAACTGGATATTGTACCAGGTAGACTTTGGCTGCCCTTGTGCTGAAGTTAGTATGTCCTATGGCGGAACCAAGAGGTGTGAAATATGTTGGTGCCTAAGAATGGAAGTGTCCTACAAACTAAGTATGCATATAGGTGCAGATCCACCTTGCTCATTTTCTTTGAAATGCTTTGAACCCCATATGAAGTTCCAGTTAGATGGGATGGGAACCCTGATCACAACCAGCAGCACAAAAGAAGGCGCAAGAAGAGCATTTATTAGGCACTGGGAGGTACTTTGAGAAAGGAATAGTCTAGACAAAGGAGGTGAGCTCTGTCTTGAGGTAAATATAGGCTATTGTGATGTGAAATAAGGAGGATCTAATTCTTTAAACCTAAAGGTGTAGTAAAACTAGCAGGACAGAGAAGCAAATAAATCAGATGATTCTGATACATAATATTAAAACAGCCATTGTGTCCAGTAAGGATATCTTGAAAATTACAGCTGGACCAGAAGGGAAGCACGATAAGAACATAGATAAGAATTCTGAAAAAATCAACAGGCTTGCAGATGAAGGAACTGTGAATTTTTAAAAAGCCGTCAAGAAGTTGGATAATAAAAAACAGCAGAGAATTGAAGCATTACTTAAAAATTATACTTTCAGACTTCTAGCTGTGTGTATGCACACAGACAGATTAAACTTGTCTCCTTGTGTGCCTTTGAGAAACAGTATAATGACAGTTGACCAACTGTTTCATGAAGTGTTACTTTCTAGAATATACAAGCAAGAAAAATTATTTTTGCTTGAGGAATTTAAAAGACAAATATAGTTAGCTTAATCCAGAATTGGAGCACTTGGCTATTTTTGGAAGATGCCTAAATTCAATCGGCATCTCCTTGTTTAACCTGAAAATTTTCTGAAGTACTGTAAGTCATCTTTCTATGTTTCTCAGAGCTGTACTGGTCTGAAATAGGAAAAAATTGACATGATGAAATGGGGGGTGGGGGGAAAGCCCAGATACTGCAATAGAGCATCTCTGTCTCCCGAGCAGCCCAGTTCGAGTATTCAAGGTTTAAACACTCCTACTAAACAGTGACTGGATCGGACTTCTCAGAAAATGCTATTGCAGCACATTCAATTCCTTTTGTGCAGAAAGAAATTGAATGGTAGTTGGATAAAACACAGAATACCCTGGGGCTGTAGGGTCTCCAACTGAGAAGTCTCCCATGCTAAACAAAGAGAATCTCCGTCCTGGCTTGTTCTTATCTACCAGTGATTATTTCTTTATTTACAACTTCTGGAAGAGGAATGCAAAGTGTTTCTGTCTGTGCTAGTGTTGTAGCACATTTGGGGCATTCTTTTGAAGACAGGATTGAAACCCCTTCCAGCTGTGGAAACCATTGAATCATTGAAACCACTTTTTGCCCTGTGCCACCAAATTATACCTCCTGGTGCTTTTCGAGGATGTCAGTGAATGAGGCTCAGTTTTTTTGAAAGGATTGTTTAGGTGTATATTTACAAGAGAAAACTCTTGGCTATGGATTTGGAAAGCTAAATGGTACGTATAGAAGTTTATTGAAGAAAAGCTTACTAAAATAGCCTTGATGCAGCCAGTAAAGATACAGGTGAATTGTCAAGGCATTAAGAAGAAAGAATTGAGTTAGAAGAGTTGATATCGAATTAATTGGTATAAATTTCCCAGCAGTATGAAGCAGTTAAGTGCTTTCTGTACTTTGAGAATTGTAACAGAATTCCTAGTGTTTCTTGGTAACTTAAAAGGCACACTCAGTGACTGAGGTGTCACAGAGGAGTTATGTATTGATCTGATAATCTAAAATGCATTCAATTACTAGGCTGTGATGGTAAAAAGCCAAAAGATTTCATAAAGCTCTAAAACTTGTGAATTTTTAAATAGAACCATGTACTGTTACAGAGATCTAGCATATAGATAATTTTGCACCCATAAAGGTAACTTGGAGAATTATGGAACTGTAAACTGCTTGTATTCCTTAATGTGTTCTAAATTAACAAAGAAAAAGATCTTGGGTAATGGTGTGATTAGTAGTATGGACGCTTTCATTCAGTGAGTAGCTGTGGGCAAAAAAGATAGCAATGTGATAGGAAGCATACTGGAGTGGAGTGAGCAAGTGTGTCTATATGTGTGTGCCTGCATAATAAAGGTGTATTTTTTTTAATGCTGTTAACCTAGAATGGCTGCTGTAATTATGACGACTCCATAACACGTAGTAAAACAAAGTAATAATGAGAAGCCTGGAGAAATTCCTCTTCCTCACACCCTTCTCCTTTTCTCTTCTTTCCCCGCCCCTTAAAGAAAGACTTGTAAATGATGTGATAATTTACCTTAGAAAAGAAGTGAGGAGAAATGGATGTAAAGTTTATAAAATATAAATGGTAAAAGGGAAAGTATGTTAGAAGATTAAGTCCTTGTCTCATACAGGAGTGTGCCACACCATGAAATTAAAAAATCAGGAATCAATTACAAATGTTTGATTTTTCTGCAAAGTATTTTATTAGTGTGTTGTTGCTTGCCATAGTAAGTTGTTAAGCCCAAATTGTGAAGACAGTTTTTAAAAACATAAATTCTGTGGGTACCAAACCCCAGAATTAAGATTTTTTGATGATTAAAAAAAAGATGCAAATAACAACAGGTTAGTAGAGATCAGGAATAGAATCGTTTTGGGTAAATTATTCCATGAATGCCTGCAGTCAGGTTCTTGTTATCCTACAATGTGGTTTCCTCTGATTCATATTAAATGGAATAGTGGACTCAATATACAACTGGTATTTTGTGTTTTGGTAGTCCTATATCACTATAATGGTTAACATGTTACTTTTTAGGCACTTAAGGTTGGTATTCCTACTTTTGGTTTCTGAATTAGTAATTATGACTGGCTCTGTTTTGCTCTATAGTATATAAACTTGTTTTTGAATATTTTTTTTCTCCTCCCCTTGTAAGGACTATGTACTGAAGGCCTGTACCGTGTTAGTGGGAATAAAACAGATCAAGACAACATTCAGAAGCAGTTTGATCAAGGTAATGACAGATTTTGTTATTTAAAGCCAAACCAGAACTTGAATTCTCCATGGATTATCATATTGCAATATAAAAGGGTTGCACTTTCAAACTGGCTTCCACAGCACAGACTACTTAAAGCTCTGGTAGGTTGTATTGGTATAGTCCAGGTTATTACCAGTGAAGCTGTGTATAAACCAAAGATTGGATAGAATCTTGTTGCAGCTGTCTTTAAGTGCTGTTAAAATATTTTCTAGGAGGTATTCTAGTGTTTAAATGCAGTCCTAGCTGCTCCTTGTGTTAATAGTTCATCAGTCCTAGTCATTAAGGCATTCACTTCCCCCTCTTATCCCCCCAAAAGTAGTACTTCATGATACTTATTTTATTGAAAGCTTCCTTGGATGATACGGATTAACAATTAAATCTTGATAAATTTCTTAACACATCCTTTCTCATGCTAGAATATAGTGGAATATGATTAGAAGATTATGCTGTTCACTTTGGTGTCTTAAAAGAGAGGGTCAGCATTATTTTTTTTCCTTCTGTTTTCTCACATAATTTATGATCTCAGTTGATACTTCAAAATGAAAACACTTATTAAAAGTTCTTGGATATTAATCATGAAGTTGAGCCTATGAAAAATAGTAAAATTCCTCCTCGATGATAAGGAAAATAAATGTACTAGGTTTTTATGCCTCACTATGCTGTTTCAGATAATCTCAATATAATGCTAGATTTTCTTCAGTAACCTTATTAAAGGGTGTTCCAGAGTTTTAGGTGGAGTGGACTTTTGAAAAGTAAACTTAGCATTTTCAAAATTTCAGTTTTTAAGTACTTTAAGTTCTGCAGCTTACGGTGCTTCCACTTCTAGCCTTGGTTTAAAAATTAGATAGCATGGCTTTATTATTATAAATTTCAATTAAAAAAATTCTCTACTTATAAAGCTTCTGTTATTTGGGAATCTGGCAGTAGATTATATGGCCATGTACGGTCACTGGTCTGTTTTGTTGTCCTTTTTTAAAAGGCTTCACGTGGTCACATGAATTCTGCAAATTGCTGTGCCCTGTACCAGTTTTTAACAAAATTTTGGGAAATAGAATTTAAAATTTAGTATTGGACAAAACTGATTAATCAGAAGCCAGTCAATGGCAAGTAGAAAAGCATTTAAGTCTGCATGGAGAATTAGACAACTTTATTTTTCTGATCTTATACTGTTTTCTTATACTGTCATATTTTCTTTTATTTGATTTCATGTGGGTCAAAGTGATGGCAGATTATCCATAGGTTCACCTTTCTGTGCTTTTTTAACAAATGTTTAGCAGCTTTTTCATTTTCAGTGTTTTGAATAAATTCTTGTTTTCTTAAAATACTATGAGGAATGATAACTGTAGGTTTTACTTACACTGCTGTTTAATTTTGTTTTACAGATCATAATATCAGTCTAGAGTCTATGGGAGTAACAGTAAATGCAGTGGCTGGGGCTCTTAAAGCTTTCTTTGCGGATCTGCCAGATCCATTAATTCCTTACTCTTTGCATCAAGAGTTGTTAGAAACATCAAGTAAGTAATAAACAATCTTGTCTTAATCTAATTATGTTATATTGATTGCCCTTATTGCAATTTTTACTTCATTCTAAGTTGAAAGGACTAGCTGCACTGAAATACTTGTTAAATTGCGTAGACGTACATTTTTTAATATTCTTTAAAATTAACTATATGATGAAATTAACTTAATACTTTTTTTTCTAAATAAATTGTGTCTTATTATTTCTCCTTTTCCTAGAAAATTTAGTTGGAGAAATCTACTTTTTTTTTTCCATTCTGTATTAGTGCTGCATATGATGAAAACTCTTGGAAATGTATTACGGTTGTTAACAGGGGGGGAAAACCCCTTGAATTCATAAAGTCTTACATTCAGAGTAGGCTTTAGAAATCAGACACATCTATGGAATATTATGGTAATTCTCTTTTAGATTTTTTTCAAGTTCTTTTTGAACTCCTTATAAGATGAAATGCTTAATTTTGTTTGCCTTACAAACGTTTTACAGACACTTCAAAGTGAAATGACTAAATTCTTCCCTTTTAAAGAGTATCTCTCTTGTATTGGCAGCAAGCTGTTTCAAAAAAAGACTGATATGCATTTTTGCAGGATACAACTGTGACATACAGTATTCTTAACACTTTTTTGTTCAAAACATGAAAATACTAGTGTAAACCCAAGGCTTGGGCCTGGACTTGATTCATATATAGTCCATTAGAAATTTTGTATTTTTGGACGATAGCTGTAGATACCTATTTGTGGTATTTCTGCTGTACTACCCAGGCAAATTCCTTGTTTAATGTAATTAGTTAGGTTTTATTTTTTCTTAAAAGTATATCAGTTAAATTTCAGTCAAAATATGCAATAGCTTAGAATATAAGTGGACTTACTGTTTTAAAGTACCATTAATACGGCCTTAAATTTCTCTTTGGGATATATTGGAGCATTTTTAACATTATTTCTATGGTAATAGGGTACATCAAATTTCTTTTTAGCCATGCAGTCAAGTAATAGAGGTGAGCTTGTATTCCTTTTCATGATACGAATCATCATGTCATCATGGAATAGAAGTATATTCTGCAGAATGTATGGTTCTACAATACTTTAGTGGTATTTTCCATAAATGTTTTAGCAGCAGATTAGTTGTTTGGTCTTTCTTTTTTTTTTTAAAAGTTATTTTATTCCATAGTCCTTTCTTACATGTTGCTTATTTCCTCTTTGAAGCATAAGTAATGTCCCTTGGGCCTGTGAAAATCCCTGTTCTTTAAACAGTATATTTAAAATGGCTGCACCAGGCCCACTCATATTTTTTTTTTATTATTTGAGTAACTGATAAGCTTAAGATATTCTAAGTTCATGTGCCTGTCTTCCTTTGCCCTAATCTTTTTGAAACTTCAGTCCAAATAAATCTTACAGATATATCTAAGTCATAACATTTTGCAAGCAGAGGAAAATCTAGCAAGAAATGGCCCTGTCACATTGTTAGTTCTCATTCTACAAGCCAACAATGAGCTCATCAAGTGATTCTTTGCTGTTAAACACAGATAAACAATTCTGCTTAAATACAGAAAAATATTTTTGTGTTTAGATAGTTACCTCTATAATAAAAAAGTTATTCTATGCAATAATATATGCAGATAGGAATTTTATCAAATATTTTCTCACTTAATATTTCTCTATGGGTATCTTATATGTACCATTATGCTAGGAAAAAGACTTAGCAGCGCTTTATTCAGTATGTCACTTATTTCTATAGAAATCATGGATAAGACAGAACGGCTACATGAGTTAAAAGAAATTGTGAAGAAATTCCACCCAGTGAACTATGATGTCTTCAAATATGTAATAACTCATCTAAACAGGTTTAGTATTTTTCTACTAAAATTTTGTTTAATTTGTAACAATTGCAAAAAAGATTGTGTTAGTAACAATGAATTGACTGCTAGAATTGAAAATTTCATGCTGCATTGCTTGTGTTAATAGAAATGTGGAAAATGAAACTAAGAGGTTAATTAGAAAAGGTTTGTATATTCTGTTCTCAAATTTTATTGATGTATGAATATCTGGTATCATCACTACTATGAAGTTATAAGAATGATTGGTGTACAAACTTCGTTATTCAGCAATCTGTCACTTAAAGTTTAGCTTGTGATATTTTTTTCTGCATTTTTAGACAGAATGACAGAACTGTTGAGGTTGTAAGGGACCTTTGGAGATTTAGTCCAACCCCCATTGCTTTGACAACTAGCAAACTAGATTGCCCAGGACAGTGTCCAGTTGGGTTTTCAGTATGTCCAAGGAGGGAGACTCCACAATCTCTCTGGGCAGCCTGTGCTAGTAGTGCTCAGTCACACTCACAGTAAAAAGTCTTTTCTTATGCTCAGCTAGAATTTCCTGTGTTTGTGCCTGTTGCTTTTTGTCCTGTCACTAGACACCACTCATTTGAGAGATCTTCAGTCTCTTTCACTGGGCTTGCTCCCGTATGTCCATGTGTCTGTCGTGCTGGAGAGCTCAGAGCTGGACCCCATACTCCAGATGTGGCCTTTGCAGTGCTGAGTAGAGGGGAAGGATCACCTCCCTAGACCTGCTGGCAGCACTCCTAATGCAACCTAGGATGCCGTTGGCCGCCTTTGCCACAGGGGCACACTGCTGGCTCATGTTCAATTTGTTGTCCACCAGGACTTTCAGGTCCTTCTCTGCAATAGTGCTTTTCAGTCAGACAATTTTGTGTATATACGCCAGGCTTTTCGTGACATTTAAGTTGTTAAATTGTTCTGGAGTAGTGTGTGTTCTTCTGGTTTTGCAGGTATTTGTAACGATCTAACTGGGCATGTAATGTGGGGGCAGAAATGAGACCTTTTAACTTGCTTGTTTAGTCAACAGAATGTAGGTGCTCTCTTGCAGTTTGGAAGGAGTCTGTCCACTGAACGTATGAGAAACTTTAAAATTTGGGCATCTACTTTTACACTTCTCTGTCATGTATACAACTTGCTAATGCTTTATGAAGTTATCCATTTTCCTTTGCAGGGAAATGGATCAGTTTTTCCATTGCAATCTTGCTAAATACAAATTTAGGCCTAAAATAGATCAATTCATATCAACTGATAAAATTATTCCATGAATTTACATATTACAGAATTGTAAGATGTGCTTGCGTGTGTCTGAAATAAAACAAAACAGCTCAAACTTGACCTAGCTATTAGTTACCTGAAATGTTTCAATAGTTGGTAATGGACCTGATAGAAATTTTTGTGGAAGAGTGGCAATCTCTGAATTGTCAGAAGTCTTCAGCTGGTCACCTGTTTGCATAGCATAGCTGAATGTACAGTGTCAAGTAGCTGGATTGCTGCAAGTAGAAGAGCTAAATATAATTTTAAAAAATCTTGAATAGGTTCTAATGCACATGTATCTACAGAACTTACTGGATAATGTAAGTGATGTACACTGGCTTTTGCTCTCCAGTCCACTCTTTCTTTTAACGATGATTTACATTGCAGGTAGCTAGTAACAAACTAATCTTTTCTTAATTAAGAAAGGCTGTGATTTTTTTGTCTCATTTGCAGTGTCAGGTAGTTGCGTTCCATTCAACAAAAAAACTACTTGAATGTAAGCAATTGCATGGAGAGAGAGAGAGAGAGAGGTAGATATAGGTGGATACAGGATCTTAAAGGGAACTTGTAAAGAATTTAGTTACAGCCTATTTTTAAGAGATTAATCTGTGGTAAATTACTGCTCATATATAATTGAAATGGAAGTGTTCATCAAATGAATAGTTTGTTAAATGACGTAAAACACTCTTCTGTATGATGGAAGAGTTCTCATCACAAACTGATGTTGTAAATGCTTTGTTTTTACATCATATGTCATTAGAGTAAGAAATGTGGTATTGTTGTATAGTTAATAGTGGTTGGTGACTGATACTATTTTGGTGTGTCCACAAGCACAGGACTTGGTTATTGAAACAAAAAATACAAGTATTATCAAGATGAGTTTGCTATTGAAATACGAGAGACCAATAACCATAATAAATGGGAACAGTGAGGTGCATTTTTCTGTAGTGTGATAAGCACCTTTCAGAGCATACTAGGTATCTAATTGTGGTTGATTAACTGTAAGCAGAAGAGAGTTTTAAAGATAGAGTTGAAACAGGACAGTGTTGGATTGACATTGGTTTTTTTTATATTGCTTGTGGTTTATGTTTGTTCTTTGATAATGACTTCCTTTATACATATGGGCTGATATGGCATAATATGCTTCTGAAGTCTGGGAAAACATAGGTGTACAGCTTTTAAAGTCTGATCATAGAGCAGGCTAACAGCCTGAAGTTCCTGAAGAGTTTGCAGTGGAGGAAGGTGGCAGGATCAAGAGAAACGGACTCTTCATTTTTCATTTTAAGTCAACATAAAAGAAGGTGAATAGACATTTGCTAAGCACTTACAAGAAGATTCTACAGTATTTTGGGAAAGTTTGGTAGGAGATGGCATACAGGTTCGTAGGTTTTTGTTTACCCTTAGAAAGGACAGAGGTAAAGTTTAAACACGAGAGAGAATAAAGTTGATTGTTTATTGTATTTAATCTAGTTGTGAGCCGCAACTGAGAAAGAGGCGCAATGCTCTTATTTTCTCACTTCTAGACATAGGTTTCCACTGCTTCATTTGTTGGATCTAATGATTATGCAGCTGCAGCATGTTGTAAAGGAAAACAGAAATAGTGGAAATCTAATTTTCTGTAGGATACACTAGCTGATCTCAGACACCCTGTGGCCACCCTGTGGTCTGATGCCAGAAAGTTGGTGGAGAGGGAGAAGGAAGAGGGGAAAACTTAAACTCTTTAATAAAAAAGCTAAGCAAAATGTAGGCTTACATTTATATTTTCGGGTTCTTTGATCCTTAAATGAAGTTAAAATGCAATTCTTTTAGGAAAGAGATTATGAATATTACTGTCACTCAGAAGTAGTATACAAATATCCTTTGGACCAAACTTATTCAAAACAGATCGAGAGGCAATATTTGTGTACCCTCACACTATTTGGAATAAGTAATGCGCATGCTAAAATGGAAGTCTACCCTTTATAGTTACCACTATATATGCATTGTAAATGAGTGAAAATATTTTCTTATAGCATCAATTCTAGTGTTTACTATGGTTTTCACAGCTTTTGAATCTATGGACTACAGCCAGCTGTCAGAAATTCTTGCAGTCTGCTCTTGTTAATCATCAAAATTGTAACTGACAAGTTGCTGAAGTTTCATTTTCCATCTATTTCTGCAGGACAACTGTAGCTCGGTTACCTTTGTGCTCTCTACTGTATATATAGGAATTGCATGTTCCCAGATGAATGAATATCTTAGGTGTTTGTCAGATTTCTTAACACATTATTTTTAATGTATCTCTCAATACTTCTAGATAAAATTGTGATGTTACTTTAGAATGCAGAGTATTTTTAGAAAACAAAGTATCCTGGCTCTTTCTAGCCTATTACTATGAAAAGCAGTGCATTTTTTCTGGGGAGGCATTTAATTGTAGATAATAAATTTGGTAACAGGATGGTTTGCTGGTTTGGTTTTTTTTTTCTTCTTCTAATATAGTATTGTAATAATGAATTTAGATCATAAGTGAAAAATCTGCTCCAGCACCTGCTTAAAAGCAGGAAACTTCTAGGAACAGAAACCCAGTTGGAAACCTTTGTGTTATACATTGAAAAATAAAACAAAATTAAAGTGTGTTGGTATTAGTGAAATTTCCACTGATTATGTTCTTTACAGCTTGGCCAAATTCTCATGCTGGCCAGTATGAAAAAACCTGCAGAGATGTGCTTTAATCAACACTTAATTTTTTGGTTTTGTGTTTATTTTTAACATGTGATCTAATGTGATGCCTTTTTCTTTGAGTACCACAGATGTTAATATCTGACTGTCCTACAGTAAGAAGCCATTTCTGTCATTTTTCTTCTAGATGTTTTAATGGATGAAATTTTAATTTTATGAAATCCAGTAGCTGGTTGATAAATTCAGAGTTTGTTTGTGATTGTCACTTCAAAATCTTGGTGGAATGTTGAATTTCTTTCCTGATTAAAACTTAATCGGATTTATATTTGTCAGCTATCCAAATCTGGAAAAGTCATGGTTTCTAATTTTTCTTCTGCATAACCACTTAAAAAAAACCCAGGAATGATTGTTTTAATGGATAGCTGGAGGAAAGTAACAGAAGTCTTGAGATTGTTTGATAATAATGCTTACAGTTAGAACGCTATGAAAATATTTGTAGTTGATTGCATACCGGTATTAATTCATTCTGTGTATGTCATTCTCATTTCAGGGTTAGTCAGCAATGTAAAACCAACTTAATGACTGCTGATAACTTGTCGATTTGTTTCTGGCCTACTTTGATGAGACCTGATTTTGAAAACAGAGAGTTTCTTTCTACCACCAAAATCCACCAGTCGGTTATAGAGACCTTCATTCAACAGTGTCAATTTTTCTTTTACAATGGAGAGATCGTAGAAGCACCTAACCCAGTGGCATGTCAGCCACCGCCTTCCAACACAGTGCAGATGGTGGAACCAATGGTACCTCTGCAGTTACCACCACCACTGCAGCCTCAGCTGATACAGTCACAATTACCAGCAGACCCTCTTGGTATTATATAAATAGAAGATGATTGCAGGCAGCCTAGCACTGGACAGTAAAGACAAGCTATAGACATGCATGTTTCAGGATACAATAATGTACTTCATATTTATGAAAAATAATTCCCATCCAGCTGATTGGACATCTTTTTGTTATATCCCATACTGTGTTCCTCATTTGTACACACTGCAGATAAAAACTATGTGATAAGCATGACTGGAGAGGTTTAATTTTTAAAAGCAAAAATAGCTATAAAGTACAAAGCTGCTGCTGCATGATACCTTATTGCAATCACTATATCATTCCTGTGACGGTTTGTCACAATATATTGTGAATAAAATTTTTCTATAGAAATTTAATGATTTAAAAATTACATTTATGAAACATTCAATGCTTACAGCCTGCTTTATGGCTGTTTTTGTTATTTAACATGCTATTTTTGGCAATTTTATTCACATTCAAGCGTTCTGTGTAAACAACTAAAGCCCAGCTATAGTTTATTTTGTAATCTCCTGGCTACTTATGTGACGGTATGCTTAGGATGGTTTATGGAAGAATGCAAAATGCACTGTTGAGAATTTTACAATCCCTCACCATCCATCTTTACTTGTAAGTAAACCTGTGGACAGTTTGTTAAGGGTGGGTGAACTTGCTTATTATTTCTTACAGCACAATACCAAGGACATGCTTGTTGTAAAAGTGAGTTTCAAATATTGTACAAAAATTTTGATGTTGCCTACTTATTTCTTTGTTCCATTACTGAACTAAACATTTTGTAAAACTGTTAATTCTGTAAACAGCTGCATGTTTAAAAGATCATTGATGGTCTTGTAAACTTAATCTAATATATTTTAGATATTTTAATTTTTCCCACTTGGGAATACATGTAGTGTTTAGAAAATAGTTCATGACATTTTCATATAAGGTTATATAACTTTTCATACATAAACATGGATTTTGTTGTAGTAAAATTCTCTAAACCAAACAATGTTTTAATCTAGGACTTCAATTAATCTATTCTTTAAATCTATTTTTATGTGACCCTTTAAAGATATACAAAAATGCATTGCTAATACATAGCAATAAATACTTTGGGTACTGACAATTAACCTCTTTGGAGTGTGTATATATAAAAATCACATAAACTTGTATTCATATTTTTTTCCTGTGGTATGTTGTACTAAAAATTCAAATGACTGTTTTTTTTTTTTTCCCCACCATATTTTTAAATTATCTTTTTTTTTTTTTCCCCTGCTTATTTTACTTTTACTTTGGTACCGATTTTGCTGTAAAAGAATGCTGCTTAATTTAAACAAATCTTTTGGTTAAATATTTTGTTAGTGGTAAAAAATTTAGAAGGTTACAAATCATAGCAAAGGGGAGACCATAGATAAACACTACCTGTGAGACTTTTCATAGCAGCTTTTTTTCCTTCATGCTCAAAATATACCTTTTTAGGTCTGCACAGAAGAAAACAGTTTTGGCTCATTCAGCTGCTAGAATGTTTTGTGTAGTTTAAAAAAAAAAAAAGCTTTATGATGGTCACTGTTGTAATCTTCACTTATAGCAAGATTTAAGATCGTCTTGTATGTATTATAGTAAATAGATGATTTTGAGAATTAAGGCTTTTAAGAGTTTGATTTGCTCCATTTTCCCAAAATAAAAATTGCCTTTCCCACTTATGTCCTAGGTATTGTACTTCTAATTATGACTTGGATTATCATTCTAGATTACTATGATACCATAAACCTGGCTGCTGTTTGAAGTACATGTACATTATAAATTATCTTGATATTGTGTTATATTCTTGCAAGTAATTATCTTTTCTAAGAAAACATAAACAAAAAAGAAAAGTCAACCCTATTCCTATTGCAAAGCACACAGGAATTAATAGTACAATAAAGTCTGTCCTGTAAATTGTAGTATTCTTAACTTGTTCTACTTCACCTTTTGTCTATATAGCTTTTATTTATAGTTGTCAGTCTAATCTTGGCATGTTTAGCAAAGAAAATGAAACTTCAAGAGTTTTATAAACTATTTCTAGGTTGCTAAAGAATTTATTTTTCTACTGTATATGGTATAGACAAAGCATCACCTGTACAGGAAACAAGTCTATTTCTAATAGAAGTAAGCTTAAAAATAAATGCCAGTCATATCCCTATTTAAAAGTTCTAACTATAAAGTATCTCCAGTCTTTGTAATGTGAATTACATTTTAAACTTTCTACAAGTTCCAAGTTGTTTGCCATAATATTTAACTAATCTTTGAATACTAATTTTTAGAGTAATTTACATTCCATTTCATGACAAACTTTCATGTTGAACTTGTGTTCAGAAGTGTTTGCAGTATCATTTATTTCTTGTGTATGTTGTTATGGCTAAATCACATCATGATTTTTAAAAATCTTAACACTTATATTTGGCCAAATATGAAAGTTTTATTACATTTACTGGATGAAATGTAAAAAGAGAAATAATAAGAAAGCATGGCATGTGGCGCTTGATTGTCACATGGAAAAGTCCCTGCATACTCTTTGCATTATAGAAGTGTTATATGCAGGAATGTGGATATGTGTGTATGTGTAATATATACACTTTGATATTTTTTATGTGTTTGTGTGTTTGGGTACACAACCACATATGCACAGACTTGCATGCACATACACCCACATAGTAAAGTTTTTAAAAGATACTAGAAAATTATACCATCGTTATTAAAGATTTATAATAGAGCTTTCTCTATTATTATTTTTATTAGTGCTATAAAATGAGGAAGCATGTCATTATATACGAATTCCTCATACTTTGGCTCATGTAGTCCCTTCTAGTTTTAATGAAAATCCAAACAATAATAACTATATTTTTTAATGTGAGCATTTTTACAGTAATATCTATCTTGATAAAGATACAAATGTATATTATTTTTGGTTGAGCATCTCAGTGACACTTTATGGAGTAGTTTGTCTTTTTTCTGTAATATTGATATAGACATACTGCAGTGTATTGTCTTTCAATGTTTTAGCAATTTTAAAATCCCAAGCCTGAGTTACAAAAGTGCCATTTTAAGTAATGCTTAACAGGTTATTTCAAAATTCCTTACCCTCCATGATCTTGTGGAATTTTAACATATATAGTGTAAATAGATTGCAGACATCAACTTAAGTGAAAATACACTTTTTTCTTGTTGTATATTTTCTCCATTATTTGAATCCTGGTTGCTAGGAAATTATAGGTATGTTTAATTTTAGTTGCTGGAGTTTAGCTTCCAATATTTATGATAAATATAGAAAAACTATCAATTGGAGATTTAAAAAAATTGGCCTTAGCTTACGTGCTTATTTCAGTTTTTTTCAGTAATTGTGATGCTGTTTGTCAACTGAAAAAATTACACGTATATAAAAAAATTTTGAAGTCAAAATTTTGTTCTTTGTTTATAATGTAATCTTTTGTTGCTACATCAGCAGAATACTGCAGTGAATTAAGTATCAGTGAAGCTTATTCTGTATAAAAGATGCAACGAATAAAATACTAAGATGCTTACTGTGTAGAATGTTCAGTTTAGTTGCCTACTAAATTTTTAAAGGCAAAAGCACCCTATCTTTCACATACACAGAGATGAAATGTAGCAGTAAATCTTGCTAAACCGAGTGCACCAAGTGTGTGAGGCATTCTGGGGGGGGGAGGGTGTTTCTTCTTGCCTTGGATGAGTCTTTTAAACTGCTGAATTTTGGAAGGGATTCTGACAATGGTGAAGACTTGTCTGTAGGTAATGCACCCCCCCAAGATGGATATGTGCATACACTAGGGAACAGACCTCAAAAGTGACAGTGTAAGATGTTCTATTTTGCTGTGCAGTGCATGTGAAATTCTGTGACTCATGTGACCTCTTACATTTTTCACCTGATTGAGCTGCTCATCAGGAAAGGCTGTGATTATGCAAAGCAGTTTTTCAGTTTTCTACCATGCTAAAGGAATGGGTCTCTTAAAATTTTTTTTCCTACAGAATCCTTAAACCTGAAGTAAAAACTGTGGGGTTTGAGGTCAGCTTTAAATTTTCAGAGTTGTATGTTATTGGTTGTAACACTGCTAACTATATGGGATAAATCCAACTTTGATAATAGTACTGTTTTTAATTCTTGTGCATGCGACACCTATGCTTAGTTTGTTTCTTCAGAGCATCTTAAGTCATATGGCCAATGCAGAAATAACTGCAAAAACTTCCTGGCAGCCTTCAAATCTGAACACTGTTCAGGTTTTATTATATATCTTAACCCTTTTAGACACTGGAGCATTTTAATCTCAAATAACATGCTATATTTAGCATCTTAAATATAACTTACCTATAACATACTCAGTGTGCAAACCTCAGTTTTTTTAGATTGCTATATCAAAAAAATCCCTGCTGAATCCGAAGCATAATCCAGTGTTCAGGCTCTACAGCAGACCACAAGTTTCTGGTGAATAGCTTCTTCCTAGAGAACCAAAGTGTAACATTAGTGTTCACTTGTGTCAAAGTCAGTCCTTCAACTAATTCATAGTTTCCATAGAATCGGAAGGGTTGAATTTAATCTGTCATCATGGCTAGTGAAAGCGAACACTTCCTTCCTTTTCTTATTGACAATTTCTTTCCCGAGTGTGTAGATGGTGCATGTTATGGCTGTTGCCCACATGTTTCTCATCTTCCTTATAAAATGCAACGCATGTGCGTTTAGACCTGGTATTTTTGTTGCTGAATTGAGTGTCATTGGTGCCTAGCCAACATTCTGGTGCTTTTATATTACAGAATAGGGTTTAATATACCTGATTACATTAATAATAATTTGTCTGTTACTGTTTTTTATTTCATGTGATATAGAAAATACAGAGAATTAAATAATTTCCCTGAATGCCTGCAGTGCAGTAATTGTGGATTTTCAGTCTTAGAGTGTGATAATAATGAAAGGCCATTGTTGCTTCTACTTACAAGCTGTTTGAGTTAAGAAAAGATGGGAAGGGAATCTCGTGGTGGTACTTCTAGCCATGACTGCATGTCAGTGCTTCAGGGGTAGATACACTGACTTGAAGAGTACCTCCGGCTGCTTATGTGACTGACTGATTTATATAGTGTAGCTGTAGCTTGTATTTTCCCTGGAATTACGGTATCATAATCTATCTGTTCTTACAGATTTTTCTGCTTCACAACTAAAGAAGGGAAGGGAAGGCGAAGTAGCCGTTCTCATCCCTTCCTGCCATTCTGTCAGCCTTGCCACTGATGAGAATTGTCAGGGGCTCCTAAATTGCTCTTGCAGGGTTTTACTGAATTAAAAGTAGAAAATGTACAGTGTGGTAAGTTATGAGTTGAAGTTCTTTGGTTAACTGACACTGAGTGTGATGAATTGGTGAAGCATCTGGAAAAAATCAAGTTGCGCTATTAAATTACAAGTGGTGTGGTCTCCCCTTGAAGGTTCCACCCTTGGTACTTGGGAGTGCAACCTGAGTTTCTGCAGTGACTGCCCTTACTTGGTCATATGACCCTGTGCAAGTTGGGAATGAAGAAGAGATCAAGAAACCTACCTCAAAAATCATGTACTTTGAACAGCTGCCTCTTAAAAGAGTTGGGTGAAATTATTAAACATAGAATGTAGCAAAAAAAAAATATGGAGAATGAAATGTCCGTGGTTCATTATTGAAATATGTATGTATAGAAACAGACTTTTTTTAACTTAGTAAAGAAATGGATGTTGATACAGTGGTTCTGACGTAGTAACAGGTGGCCAGCCTGCTACAGGTAAATATTGCTAACAATTCAGGTGTCAGGTTTTGAAAACTGAATGTAAACGTATGTATCTCATTTTGATATCCTATCTGCGAGTTGTCTAGCTCTAACGGTTTAATTTTGTTATCCTCTGTGGTCACACAAATAAGCCTGATTTTATGTCCTTTATTTAACTGTATTTGAGTTGAAAAGTTTTTTTATCTCTTCACAGATGACTGCTTTCTTTATTCTTTCTTCTCTTAGTATTTCTTTTCTTATTTAATCAGCCTTAAAGTCAAAACTTACAATTTATAACATGATCATAATACTTGTCTCCTGTAAAACATACTGGGTCCCACATAAAGTTTATAAAAGTCTGTCAATACTCTTTTGTCCCCTTTTGTCTGCACTTGTCTGTGTGCACTCATTTGCTCTTTTGGGTATGCAGGGCCTAGGGCAATGTGGCACTTGTCCATGTCTGGAGATTCTCGTCGCTAGGAGATAGATACTGGGGTGATCCTCTTTCGTATCTTAACCTGGTTTTAATGAAAGAGTGCTGGAAAGAGCAGCTAGGAGACCACTTAAAAATGGTGAGGGATAGATATTACGAGTTCTCAGTACATCAGTGAGGTGAAGATGCTCATCTCAACTGGGCTTCATTTCTGTGCTAGAGGTTTGTGTGTAGGGAGCTTTCAAGCCTTCCACTGATAGTGTAAATGGAGGAGGACATGGGAAAGCTTTTCCCTATACCCTTCTCTCCAACTTCAAGGGCCAGTGTTGTTCTTGCAGAGTTTGGGGGACCAAGTCCTCCATGTTCAATGTGCAGTTTCAGCCCTACAGAAGGAGGGTCATGGATAAGCATGTGGTCTTCAGCCAAAATTGGTATAGCTGAAGAGTGGGGACATACATACCAACCTTAAATTGTTTCTCAGCATCCCTGTTCCTGGAGCATGCTGCCCTGAGAATCGTTTGTTGTTGGGTTTTTTTAACACAAAATAGTTTTGAGTGGTATTGCTACCATAATGTGCAGTTCTAAGTCATCTTTACATCTCATCATAGCTGGCC
The DNA here is from genome assembly GCF_000737465.1 of Haliaeetus leucocephalus. Lineage (NCBI taxonomy): Eukaryota > Metazoa > Chordata > Aves > Accipitriformes > Accipitridae > Haliaeetus > Haliaeetus leucocephalus. Next base: position 9,321,464 of record NW_010972853.1, read on the forward strand.
AGATTTATTTACCAGGATACAGCTTCTCTGACCTGAAATACTATTGGGGAAGTAGAAATCAAGCTCGATTCTCCTTGGACTTGCACATCGTGCTATCAAGTATTATTTTGTTTTCTCTCTTCTTTTCAAAGAAGGTAGTTTCTAAGAAAAAAGAAAGGGCTGAACTGTTACCTCTCAGAGGTGTGTTTTTGTAGCATGATAGTGTCACTGTGAAGTAAATGCCCAGCTCATTCAATGAAGTCATGGAAGTAGTGTATGAAGATGTGAATGCTGCTGGAATCATTTGGAAGACTATTCGTGGCAGAGTAAGTGAACTGTGGAACAAATTATCCTCTCAGTCATGGCTCTATAGTTCTTCTTTGAAGGAAATCTGATACTTTTTTTTTTCCCCTCCAGAAGGGAGGTGAACTGGTGTGCGTGTAAGGTGATTGTCAAAGCTAAGCTCTGACCCAGTGGGGAAACGAGCAAACAATTTGACACCAGAAATACCCTAAAAGACTCTGCAGACATCTATGTCCAATCCTAGTAGTCAAAGTATTGAGAAGAGCTGCATGCTTCTCTCTTTCTCCAAGACCACGTGCTTCTTGTAAGCTTAGGGTCAGGGTCTTACAGCTCCCTTTGGATTTTGACCACTGCCCCACATCCAGTATTCTGCTTAAAACATTGGCTGTAATAAATGTGGTTTTAAGCTACTGATCTGTAAATAGGTTGAGTCTGATTTCCTGAAATCTTATCCCCCTCCCCTCCTTACTCCCCCACTTCTTTATTTTTTTCTTTATTTTTTTCTCTCCCTCTTCATCTGCCCTGGAAATAGCAGAGCTGCTCAGCTAGAGTTCCCTCAATATGAAGAAGGGATTCTGCTGCAGGGCATTCTCATTTGGGAGTACTTAGCTTTAGATCTCACCTCTCTTCCTTTGCACTGTAAGAATGTATGTTTGTTAACTTCTGGGCTTGCTACAAAACCTATTTTTTTCCACCTCCCTAAAGTTGCTGAGGACAAGCAGGCTAAAGCAAATGTCTACCGGCAGTTATTTATCTTTGTGCCTTAATTTATGGGACAGGTGCCTAGAGCCCTAGGATGGCAAAATTTCTTCTGAAATGTAAAGACAAAAATAGCTTACAACTTCTGTGAGTCTCCTTCCTTCAGATGTACTAGTTACATTCTGATGTACTGTAGTAAAAAGTATGTTCTGAATTCATTTCAGTGATAAATGTATATTCTGAATTGTCTGGCAAAAAAAAAAGTGAGCAATTGCCTACTTGCAGGTAAGTGTTGCATATACAGCTGAAGTGAAGGACTACCAGAAAGCATGCTAAATATGAGCAAATAAGATGTGCGGCTAGTTTAGCTCATCAGTAGGAAGCTAAGAAAGTGGGAATTTTAAGAGCTTAGAAATTTTAAAAAGAATCAAAGGAAATATTTATGGTGGGTATTTTTTTCCCTTCTAGTGTTTTCAGTGGCTTCTGTCTGCATTTTTATTATATGAGGACATGTTCCAACCCACTCCATTCCCAGCGCTGCAATGCTCTTAACAGCCATCTAGTTGTATGCTTGATGAGGAGACGCTGAAGACAATTTGCACCAGCCTTTTCCCTTTCAACATAAGAACCAAGAGCTTTAAAAGAAATGCCTGCTTACAGGAAGTCTTTTCTGGTTTTGTGTAGCGTAAGAGAATTTCCCACCCCAACAAAGTTCTCAGGAATAAATATGGTTGGCCAAACCCACAAACTCAACAGTTTCTTTGGGTTTTTTGGGTTGGTTGCTGTTTTTTTTTTTTTCCTTTTGTTTATAAAAAGGAGGGCACACCCCACCCCGATATGCATTTTTATTGTTGAATTGGAAACAACATTTGGGGTGTGTGTGGAATTTACTATTCAAAGAAAGTGTTAGAATTAGCTAAGTAACCCTCTGGAAATACCAGTGAAGTATTCACATTGAAGAGAATAACCTTTTATTGTTAGTTTTCCTAGTGGCATCACAATTTTCTGCCTAGCAGCCAGATTCTTTCTTATGGCTTTAAGTATATTTTATTTGCAGGTATATTAATGCCCTTTTTAAACTACTACAATTGCATTCAGTAGTTTAAAAAAAATCTTGTGTGGAGGTATCTGCTTACAGGAGGCCCTGGACTATTCTTTATTCTGATGGTGAGTAAAAGGAATCCAGATTTCTTACTGAGAATATAAAAAGGACACAGCTGACATTCTTCCTTATTAAATAACAACTAGGGTGACCTTTTTTTGCCTGAACTGGTGGAAGTCTGTTTTCAGCTGCAACAGGCACTACTGCAACTGCAGCATCTGGAACACCCATGTACAAAGGGAAGAGAGCCTGTTCTGTGCATATAGCTTTCCAAAGAGAGAAGCAATAGGTAAAGCAGGTAAAAGCATGTCTTCATTTTTCTGTACTGGAAATTTGACTACAAGAATGACTGCCATAGCCTGTTTTATAGTCTTATCCCATAATCTGGCAGAGTGTAAATGCCAGATTTGTGTTTGCTACCCCATCTATCAAAAATACTTAGCAGACCTGTGTTCCTACATTCATTGTATTCTCTTTTCTGACTTGTACCTAGTTTCTTTTAAAAGAGAAGTTGTCTACACATGTACAAAACCTTATTAACTCAATGGCAGTATTAGCTCAATTTAGAAGGTTTAGTGAGTGTTGTCAGAAACCAGTCTTTGGTTAGACTTTATATGAAAAAGACCAAGTCCTGTGTTATTGTTAAAATGCTCTCCTTCACCTTAAAAATGAAGCAGAAGCTAACTTGAGATGGAAATGTTGCACTGCCTGCTTTGGCGAAGGTTCAGTTAGCAAGGAAGGAATTACAGTTTTCGTTTACCTGTGAAATCCCCAGCAGGCAGCTTCTACTTGATCAGTGGGAGCCTCACATACGTGCACGTATGCAGGGAGAGTTATGAAAATGGCTCTCCGACAGTGTTGTTTTCTGTACTTGTTAATGTATTATTTCTGTTCCCCAAATGTCTCAGATTCAGCTATATATAGCACAACATGTTGAGTTTTCCACTTTGTGTTGGAAACTAAAACTCAAATTTGCTGTAAGTGCATGATTTTTTAGTCTATGCTTCCTGAAAAGCATCTGTGCTTTATCCATATCTTTGGTATTCAAGAAGCAGAGGAGACATTAAAAATGAGTGATTTTACCTCAATAAATTTCAGAAAAATCTGGGAGTTTCTGCATTGGGCATTGGCCCCTGTTCTGCATCTGTGGAAGAGATCCAGCTGCACTGTTCCTACAGGCGTGCTGAGGGTAGCTGGTCCCTTGTGTCTTGTTTCTAGGCAAGGCAGAGGCTCAAAGGTTGGCCTTTCATGTGCATTTGTATCCTTGAAAAACCTGTGGTACATGGCTGTGTACTGCCCTCTTTAAATACGGCAGAGGGAAAGATCTCTCCCTCTGATTTTGAAAATGAGTTTAGAAAACTATCCTTTTGTTTCACATCAGCAATGTGAATATTTGCCCTTTTCCTCAAGAGGCTTAAAGGAACACACTTCTGTTTCTGAACTGCAAACTTTCCCTGATCCTTCTGATTTTCATTGATGTATGAGATAAAAAATCGTGTAAACAAGTTTTCAGATTAGCTGAATGGCAAAACAGAAGAAAAGTTCAAATACATGCATGAGATCTTCATATGCACATACTCACTGAGCAGAAAGTAATTAAGTCCTTTTGCTTTTTGACTCTGAAAAACAGTTGTTTAAAAGATGCGTATAAAAATGCATGGGCACGAGTGTAGTAGTCTTGTCAAATCTAGGGATCTGATCTCACCCTTTGGTTTGTTGCAAGAACTGCAAATAATATTTTTAGCAAGCTTACTGCTAAAAATTCTTTGGCCCTCCCTACTTACCGAAATGAAACAAGTAGCAAAGAGCAAGGAATGACCTTGCCTGACTCACATCGCCTGCTGTTACGCTGTAGGTTGCCTTGCCCATTTGTTATAGCCACCTGTTGTCTCTTGCCTTGTACTTAAATCACAAGGTTTTGGAACAAGAAACTTTTCATGCTAAGGGGTATTTGGCACCTTCTTGGTGGCGCATCTAGGAGCCACACCTGTACAATAAAAAAAGTAAACTGGCCACTACACGTACAACAGCTGGGATTATGCTGATTTTTGTAAATCATATTGGTGAAGTTTCATTGGATACAATACCAATAGCATTGTAATAACTTTGTGTATATTTTCTAGAAATAATAAGCATACAGTAGGAACTGTATTTAGAATTGAAAGGTCTTGTAGTGATTCTGTTTTCACTCATTACCTCTTTTTTTTTTTTCTTTTTTTTTTTTTTTTTCCCTTCCTGATCCTCTGGAAGTGCTTTCACTTTTTTCCTTATGTGACAGCCTACTTCCTTTCTGTTTTCCCTTGCTAGGTGGTAGACCTCTATGGCTGTATAGTGTTTTCTGCTAACAAGATTCTGGAAATTGTGGAGACTGCACAGATTGTTTGAGGAATGTATGGTCTGGGGAGGGCAGGGGGAAGTTCTGTAAAACTGAGAATAATAAAAAAAGGCCATAAAATAGGGAACCAAATATGGAAATGGATAAGAACTAGAGTTAAGGCAAAGGTCTTCAAAGGGAGAAGAACTTAGTTTTTAAAGAAGGTGAAGATCCGCTTCAAGATGCAAAAGCGAGCTACTTCAAACAGAGGGGAGAGACTGCATGTGTGAACATAAGGGTTCTAGCTCAAGGTATGCAAGTGGGTTTATTTGACTACTCTGTATTTAAACTGTTGTGCTGGTTTAATCAATACAAATGCTCATAAGGTTTTAAAATTTACACAGGTATTGAGATACAACAGCTCTTGACCCACAAGAGATATTATAAAGATAAGTACTATCTTTGAATATACAAATGTAGGTCTTAATCATTCTTGTATCTTTGATGGAAATTCATCTATACTTGTCTTCTAAACCTGTGAAATAGATTCCACAGCTTTCTCCATGTCTTATTTCAGTGATTCAGTATCCTTATGGGAAGAAAGATTCTCCTGATAGCCAAGCTAAATCTTCTTTACTGCAAGATAAACCGACGACTTTTTGTTCTGTTGCGAGTGGATGTGGTGTATATTTATCACTGCCACCTTTATGGTGATCTTTAGATGCTGGAAGACCGCTTTGTCTCATTTCTCTCTCACTGCTTTCCATGACTGTCTTTTCGTTGTCCAAGTAACACATTCCTCTAAGTTTTTCTACAGCTTGTGTTTATAAACTTTGTAGTATTTTTGTTGCCTTTCTTTTAAGTATATTGGTGGTCCAAACTGGGCACAGTCCTGACCACTCTACTAAGGCAAATTACAGCAGTGTAATATCTCTTGTATCTTGTAAATAACATGTAAGGCTAATTAGCCCCTAAGCCAATGTACTGTAAGCCCTGAATTTTATTACCAGTGTGTACTTTTAAAATAGTATCATTCAAACAGAGGGACTGGTTTTAGCTGAAGCTCACGAGACCCAAGTTCTTGTATTGCACTGGTCAGTGCATGTTTCTGTCCACTCGAGGAACTGAAATGGTGTGAACTGTTGGGTTCCAGGCACCTCCTCAGTATGCATGCAAGTGATAGGGAGAAGATGTGGGATGAGGCGTTCTGCAATTCTGCCTTTCAAAGAAGTCGAGAGGCAGGTGGTTTTATTATTAGTTGCTCCTGAGATACTAGCTGTTAAATCGTGCTTCAACTCTGTGATCCAATGCCATCATTGAGAAGGATGATAGAGAAAATACAGAAGACACAGTGAGCCTTGGATAAAAGCAAAAGTGGCCTTTCAAAATGGTTACTGAATTTAGTGGCAAGGAATAGAAGACGTGTCTCTTCTTAAAGCACATATACTTAATGCAGATGTGCTGTTTTCCTCAATTATCGTGGCTGGCTTGCTATGAAAAATATTAAAATTGCTTCATTCAGTGAGGATTCTAGAATTAATGTTTGTTCTTTAGTGGATGCTTCTAACATTCAAGAGAGAAATATAGTTACGTGACATAAGTTAGATGTCTTCACTTCTAAATTACATTGATGTAGCCAAAATGTTAAAATACTTGCCATTTCTCAGAGTACCTAATTAACATTTTATAACTTCTTACTCTGAAATTGCAAGAAATGAGGATTTTCTTGCAGCGTTTTTAGCTTTGTCTGCAAAGATATATGTGACGTTTTATAAACAATGCAAATATCTTTGGCAGTGAATCCCATAATAAAGATCTCATTTATTCCACGCTAATTTAAGATTTAATGCCATGTTTCCATAAGGTTTGTTGACTATTAAATTTATGTCTCCCTTCACCAGTTACAGGGCTAGATAAAAGCAAAAAAAAACCCCAACAAAACCCCTGCCTTTAATTTGTGAAATAAATACCGCTGTCTGAAAGTCTGTGATTTGGCCTTTTAAACACACAGCTGTTCTTCTCTCATTCTTTGCACTTTCTTTGCATTCATAGAAAGGTAAATCCATAGCACTGCAGTGTGACTCCTCATTGCAATAGAGGCCATTAATCAAGTTATGCTGGTTTTGGAGTGTGATATCAATATCACTCCCTTCAGCCTCTAGTGTTGACAGTGCATTCCAAAATATTGAAGCAGCAGTTTCTTAAATGACAAAGCAAACAACTTGCAGAACACCTGTAAGAGGTAATAACATGAAAGGATTGCTTTAAGAAAAATATCCTATTAGGAAGCATATTTCTCTAATGTTCTTGTTGATATATTTATAGATACAGCTATGCACACATGATATGATACAGAATGTACCGTATATTGTTCTAGAAATGCAATCCATTGTGGTGTCAATATGATGGTTTTATTGACAAAAGGGTGGGATAACCACAGGACCAACTGACTGCAAAGCCACTGCAGAAAGCACTAGTACATATACAATAAAGAATATATAAATAGATTTATTTTTTGCAACCTAGCACATCTGTGTATTGTTGAGATACTAACACAAAATGAATTTGTTTTCATTCTACCCCAATTAGGTTATCAGTCTTCAACTGGAGCTTTATTAAGGTGTGTCTGGGAACACAGAGGGCGTTTACTGGGGTACTGGCCATATTATCAAAGATCATGTGTCTTTGAGTTTGGAGTGGAAGGGGAAGATCAACAGTGCACTTAGGCTATTTACTTACATTGCGCTGCTTTGAATAGGCACCAAAATAATATATATATAACAACGATACACGAATTCTTTTGGCTAGCAAAGGCCTTGCTGTGAACGTGGTTTAGGTAAGCTTCCTTTATCTTCGTTTCAGTGGTTTGGAGGATCTGGTGACTAGCTACTGGATGTGGTATTATTCATTTGGCCTGCAAGTGGTTATTTTATTCTCAGCAGCAGCCCACTGCGGGGCCGCAGCAGCGAGCTGGTTCTGGGTTGGCATGTGTTGATGTGCTCTCTGTGATGACAGGACAAGGTGCCACGTGGGCTGGGGTTTCCAGCTGTAGAGACAGTGCTGTCTATGGACTGCAAGTAAGCTGCCTTCAGCTGAGATTCACAGCTGGGCTTCAGAGCTCAGTGAATGAGTTTCTTTCTAATAACAAAGCAGGCAAAAAGAAAGCACATAACTAAGCAAGTAAAAAACAAACCCCAAAATGTTCCTCTTCAAAGATAGGAAATGATTTCTCTTCTAGCTTTCTCTTCTCTATGAAATGCCATAATGCTTTCAGTGAAGTGATAAGATTTGTGAAATATTTCACTACACACTTTCAGTAATAATGTTTTAAAGGTAAAGTGTTAATTTGTTTAAAAATACATACCTAATTGCTTGATCTATGAGATTTTACTCTTTTAAAAATGATTTATTACTTTAAAGTATCATACCTGCTTGAACCATTCCAAAAAAATCACTTACGTTCCTGTTTGCTTAAAATACTTTGGCCAGTTTTCATGTTCCTTCTCTTAACCAGATTTGCACATCTTGATGTTCATCATTGAAAGCATTCGCTACCAACAGCTTCAGGTCTCCTCAGGCTGAATTAGACATAGGAGTGATCGTCCTGTTATCTTTTCAGTCTGAATACCTTCCTCGTTTTTTCTCCTTCCTATTTTTGGGAGGGAAGGGATCAAGTGCCGAGTGGTTCTCCTCAGCAATGCTGCTCGCCAACTTGGACAGCAAATGAAGCAGAACTCTTGCAGACCTTTCGCACAAAGAAGTTGTTGAGCAACATCATACAAGTTCCTTCTCTCTCAGGCACTCAACTGCCAGTCTTTTGAGGTGATGGTTTGTATTGGCTGCAGGCCTCCAGATACAGAATATTTGCTAGGGGACAGGATACCCACCCCTGAGTCAATGCTCCAGCAGAGAGACGTGCAGTAAGACAGCAGACAAGTTCATTATAGACAGCTAAAGGCCAGGAGGTCACATAGCCCCAAGTGCATGTGTTGTGTAGGAGGGACGACAGGATGCCTTCCCTCGGAGGTTCGATATCATCACTCAGATCTCCAGGTGAACATCTGGGAGCTGGCGTGCTGCCAGCCCTTGTGAGCAGACTGGCCTCTGCAGAACCACCCCCGGCAGCGTTTGTACACCTCTGTTCCTTTCTTCGCTGTCTCTCAGGTCTCCCACGGCCACAACGCTCTACTGAATGTTCGCTTGTATTTTATCGCTTTGTTTCGGTTTCTTTTCTCACAGGTGGATTAACTTGTGTTTTTCCTGGCTAAAAATCTCTATTCTGCCAATACTGAAACCTTCCTGAATCTCTTCTCTCAGTTACGGTGATGTTCATGCGTTGTATTATTGACTAAGAACTTGACCAACATGCTGCTCTCTTCTTGGCATAGTCCTTTCAATTAATCAATATAGCTGTTAAACAGAATGGGGCTAATATGAGTCTCTGGGATGAGATGCTGTGATAAAAGCTTCAGCTTGATGTTATGTCATTTACTGCTATCCCTTGTGTGTGACTGTACAGACAGTTTTCGTTTGTGTGACTTGCACAGCTGGACTAGCCCTCAATTAAAGACTCTGGAATAACTGTATTGAGTGTTTTATTAATATTTCATTTAAGGTATTCTCATCATCTGTGATGTTCATTTGTACAAGAAAAAAGTTACACATGGTGTCATCTCAGATTTGCTGTTGATCAACTCTGTCTCCCAGTGTGGCCACTTTCTGTGCAGCCTAGTGTGCAGTCATGTCATTTCCCCTTTTACCAGCAGCAAGCCCAATAAACCACTGGATAATATGTCATTATTACATGGAAATTTATGACTAATTCTGGTGGGGGGTTCACATCTTTGATTCTCATGTTTAATTGGTTTTTTAGTATAGCTTCATTTTTTTTAATGAGGTTTTTATGTTCTTGTGAGGTCCCATCTAGCTATTCTAGACTATCTAGAATTTAGAGTTAACTCATATGGAAAGTAGAGTAATAGTCTTGCTCACTCTAAAACAACTTTTTCTTTCCATTAACATAACAAGGCGAAGAGTAATCCCTCAGGCAAAGTGGATAGTGCTGTTCATTCAGTTCTTGGTGTGGTATCCTTTCTGCCCTTTTCCTGAAGCTGTGCATGGGACTTCATCCAGATTTATTCGCTCCCAAGTTTTGCCTTATGGTTTGCCTTAAAAGCAGACATATGAGTCAACCAGAGATTTCTTCTAAGCATTATTTTTGAATGTGAGGAAAACCAAAGAATTAAGTACTTTCATATTTCTAAATTAATTTCTCCTCTTTGTCATCTAAAAAAAGTCTTTGCTTGAGCATGTTCATGGTCAGAAAATGAGCCTATGTAGTGGTTAGGACATAAAACAGAACCCATGGCACTCATACATATTTTTGTGTTGGCTGTTATCTCAAGGTGTCCTTACTGTGCCTATAATTCTCCAAGTCTGCACTGCAAAGAAAACAGCTTTTCTCTTTCTCTACCACCGCGAGAGACTCACTACTGCCACTTTAAATAATTATCTTTATGAAAACAAATGTCAGCTTGCCATTGCTACTGTTACTTTATTTTGTCAGCAATAAGACTGAGGCAAATACTTCACTAAAATATCTCTATGTTGAGTAATGACCCTACTGTAAACACTGACTATCCTTGTTTAATAGAATACGTAAGAAATAATAATCTTCCCCATGGGTTACTTTTAGAATTTTTTTTTTCTATGTTTCATACAGTAGGTTTGACCTCTAAGCAAAAAAAAAAAAGGGCCACGAGACCTCCATTCACGTTCACCATTGAACCTTAGAGCACAGCAAATACGTAGGAACAGGAAAAATAAAGACTTAATGCATCAGGCCTGCATGATGGACAGACCCGCTCTGCACATTGCATCTCTTTTAACCAGATGTGAATTGTATTATAGCTAGAATAATGGTTATGTATGCTAGAGGCTAATCTCTTGAATCAGAAAGCCATTTATTTTATTATTCTTAAGGCTTTTATACTGCAGGAACCTGCTGCGATTCAAAAGTGTGAGTAGACAGGCTGATGCTGATGAAAGTAAATATTGCAAAAAACTGTTTATAGAGAGAAGCATAAACTGATGTGTCTGAGCACGTTATTTCCGTTTAGAAGATTTCCAGTGTTGCATCAGTGCAATTCACCACAGATAATTGAAATTATTACTGGGTTTTGTTTTGTTGGTGCAAACATTGTTATTGTGGCTTTTTATCTACACATACACATTTACTATATGTTGAAATGATTTGAATATTTTGGCTTGCAACAGGTTAAAATAATTAACACTTAAAAAAAAGCCAAGTCACTGCTGTTTTTCCTTTCTGTCCATGCTCTACTGAATGTTATGTATGTAAATGTTAATTGAAGCAAAGATTCAAAGCCCAGTTTTAAAAAAAGCAATTAAAGCAGCCCACACTATCACTGGAAGTAGGACAAAAAATTTCAAAATGTCTGAAGAGGAGAGTGGATCCAGACACAACTCTTCTGTCTCTCAAATATTGCAGCAATTTAACCATAGGATGAAAGTAAAAAACCACTGCCTGGTCTCCTGGTTTTGTGTTATGAGTAATGGCTGTTGAGACACCAAATTCCAGGAGCGTGCTCAAGACCGTGATTTCCATGCAGACACGACCTCTCAGTTTGGTCCATATTTCTTCTGCCAAGACTGTTTTTTGTAGATCCACTTTTAGTTATCAAATCTTTCCACACATCATAATGGAAGTCTAAGTCCCAATTAAAGGCTGTGTGTTGTACTGGACCGTGAAGTGCTGAAAAATAGGTCCTCTGAAAGCCAACTGTGGATCTAGCCTGATTAACGAAGGGTGTTCTCAGGCCTCTGAAAATAAGCAGGAAAGGCTTACGCCGGGACAACTTTCGCCCTAACTTCTCCAAGTTTCCTGCCCTACTCTGTCCATGTCCAAGTTGTTTATGGTTCAGGGTCTTATGTTTTAGGTTAGAATGTAACATTTTACAGAGAATGATCACTCATTTCCATGTGCTTTAAAACTGTACTGTAATACAGCCCTTTGGGAGCTGTTTCACAAACAGTTTGAAAATCCATGCAGTGGAGATAGAGAGATGTAAGCTTGTCATGTGTCCCAAGGTAATACGTTCTGGATGGTTAATCAAATCCTTCAGTTAAAGCAGGGATTGGAGTGACTGACTTCTTTTGTGTCCTTAGAGCATATTTGGAAAATTGGCGCTTAAAAGACTTAAGAGGTTGTTAAAAGATACTCCTCTGAGGGAGGACTGCTTGCTTTGATGCAAACTAGTTGTCTAACAAGCAGCCAGCTTGGGTCCGTTTACAGCATCAGGAGAGGTGGACTGCAGGGAAACTCCTTCTGACTGTCTATTCAGTTGTCATCCAGAAAAGCGGTTTGTATATGCTGACGTTTCAGTACGATGTTGTGGTATGTATCTGATATTTTTTCAGAAGTTACTTTTATTGCTTTTGTGAGATGAAACAGGCAGGAAGCAGGAGATAAAGGTAGTGGCTGAGAGAAAGCAGTGCTTATTTAGCTGCCTTCCTCGTTACATGCTGATACAGTCGTCTTTAATTCTCATTTATATTTGGTACGCTGGATTTACATTTTTTTTTAATACTTTTTTGCTTTGTTCACCTTTACTTGGTTCTCTTTTTCAGGCAGTTACTCTGCTTTATTGTTCTTGTGTGCACAATTCCACTGCAGTTATATTTATGAAGAGAGTTTAGCCAAACAAACCAGCTTAGCCTGGGCTCCACAGGGACCCATTAAAGTTCTTGTTATTCTTACCATTCATGTTAATGCTTTGAATTTTAATTACTTTCACATGCAGATAAATAGTACATGTTCTTTATACTTGTAAAGCAGGTTCTATGAATTCTATAAAATCACTTCTGTTTCATCTAGTATTTGTTTTATAAGATTTTCAAAAGGAGCGAATTCTGTAGAGTTTGCTGGGTTAAAATTCACACTAAAGTCCTTAGTGATTTTTATCTGTGCTAGATTTAACTTTTTACAGTGTTTTGTACATTATTGCAAGCTTTTACCATATGCGCATGTCGGGTCCATGTTTAGCTGTGTCTCCGCACTTTTAGAAAGTGAATGTCACTCGTGATCCTTTTTTTGAATTTTAAACACACATGCGTGTGCACTGACACACGTGAAGAGCTTGAGCAATGATGGAGCAGACCGAGCGTTTATCGAGGCAGTATACATGACACAAATAATAATGCACCGGTTGAGACCTAGGTAAGATCGTATTGAGCGGCAGAATCAACAAAGATGATTTCTAACGGAGCTCCCAGAGTGGTGTGGATGTATTGAAGTGGGAAGAACGCTGCTCACCCCAAATAGCCTTAGGAAACATCACCATTAGCAGTGGCTGGTTCAGAGGCAGACGCATGCTTTGGAACTTTCTGAAAGCCAGCTCCTTCCATAGATAACATGGCTGAGGACTGCCATGTTAATTTGTATTGTGCAGCTAATTCAAGTTCAGGAATGACACTTAAATCTGGCTGACTTTGTAAGACCCACAGCAGTGGAGTGTATTATGGGTTGCAGTATTTTTCTGTGGGAAAAGAATGTTTCTTGACACCTAAGATAGTGCTAAGAAACCATGCAATAATTTCTTAATATCACAAGCAATTTGGTTGTTGAGTAAATGATTCCATATGTAGAATAAACCACAAAACATTTAGTCCTTGAGTTCTGTTCTTTGAAATGCCTCTATAGCTGTGGATTAGGAAGGAGCTTTAAAAGACTTAAAAGGTAAAATCCCATAGATGGAATTTAAACAGGAGTAATTTTTCATTTTGTTTTGTTTTGTTTTTTTCCCCTCAGAGAGAACATTTCTACCTCTGACAAAGGTTTTGAAAAGTTTAATGATGTTTGTGCTTTGACTTTGATAGACAAAACTGTATATAATCTTCTATCCTCCAACACAGGTTTATTTCAGATTGTAGCTGGTACGATGCTCAAAGAAAAAAATAAATATCATAGGTTTTCCTTGGGCTGCTGTTGCAAACCATGTTTTTCTTAAAGTAATGAAATTTATTTCAGCCTCCAAATTAATTTGTGCAGGTATTTAGTTCTCTAGAATATTTGCAAGAAAAAAAACCCTTTAACTCCCATATGATATAAAAAACATACACGAAAAGCCATTTTGGTGTAGTCTTCTAAATCAGCAGGTGAACCAAGATCTTTTAACATCTTTGTAGTGTTGAAATGAAAATTTGAACTCAAATGTTTTTTGCAAGAAAGAAACAAGCAAAAAAAAAAAAAAAAAGGCAGAAAAAGCAATGTTTAGTTTTCACTGGAAGGTAGTATCCATTTTACTTAGTGTCCTGGATTTGGCTGGGGTAGAGTTAATTTTCTTTCTAGTAGCTGGTATAGTGCTATGTTTTGAGTTCAGTATGAGAAGAATGTTGATAACACACTGATGTTTTCAGTTGTTGCTAAGTAGCGTTTAGACTAAGTCACGGATTTTCCAGCTTCTCATGCCCAGCCAGCAAGAAGGCTGGAGGGGCACAAGAAGTTGGGAGGGGACACAGCCAGGGCAGCTGACCCAAACTGGCCAACGGGGTATTCCATACCATGTGACATCATGCCCAGTATATAAACTGGGGGAGTTGACTGGGGGGATTCTGATCGCTGCTCGGGAACTAACTGGGCATCAGTTGGCGAGTGGTGAGCAATTGCATTGTGCATCACTTGTTTTGTATATTTTAAATCTTTTATTATTATAATAATAATTTTATTATTATTATCATTGTTAGTATTTTCTTCCTTTCTGGCCTATTAAACTGTCTTTATCTCAACCCACAAGTTTTACTTTTTTCCTATTCTTTCCCCCATCCCACTGGGTGGGGGGGAGTAAGCGAGTGGCTGCGTGGTACTTAGTTGCTGGCTGGGGTTAAACCACGACACTTGGGTTTACAATGGACTAGTTGTGCTCAGATGAACAGTTACCATGTCGTAACTTGTAACAAGGCTAACAGGAGTTCAAGCATTCGTCATATTAAAACCTCTAGAGAGAGGAAGGCAGCTTATATATTTTAATATTCTCTGGCTTGGTGTGCCCTGATTTAAAATACTCCTATAACATCTTTTACACATACTTTGGATTGGCTGTGTTCAAAGTAATGGTATGCAAGTTGTGGTAGTTAACAATGACTTAGAAAATACGTAGTGTTTTCCATCCAAAGATCCCAGAGCAGTTCAGCACATAATTTCCTTATAACCTTTCTGAACACACGGCTTAGATTTTAAATCTATATCAAGACATATTACAACTGTTACTAGAGAGGGTTACTGGTATTTTTCATTCTTTCTTTATTGTCTGTTATGCATTTGGTTTATCTGCTTTGAAGATGGAGTGCTACAGATCCAAGCAGAATTACAGCTGGGGTGATTTGGCTGGGTACTGGCAACCACTGCGTGTGTTATTTAAATTATTTATATGCTCCTTTGGGAGACTCTCTTCACTTCTGTCAATCATAAAAGAAAAAAACAGACAATGAATACTTTGTGTTTGTCTCTTTGGCAGAATGGCAGAAAAGGTACACAGGAGTCTGGGTATTTCTTTCTTTCCCTTGGTATCTCTGACTTCCTAGACATGTTAGTCATCAGTAACTGAGCAACTTTGCATACAGGTTAATTTTTCAGCTACTAGGTTGTGAGATTCGATATCCTCAGGTTTATTTATGAGGGTCTCCTCATAAATGTTGTGTGCAGAAGAAAGCAAAAAGGCAATTAGTTATTAGAACCGAAACAAGTAAGTACCAGGGCGAAGCTGACTCCATTATTGCAAAGCTTGGCTAGTTCGGCCAGATTTTTCAGCTTAACAACTGGGAGCTGCGGATCATGTGAAGTATTTGTATCCCTACCTTTAGAGTTTGTAGGGGAATGAAGTTTACTAAAACCATTCCTAGTTTTTACCTACAGGAAGAGTGGGCTGCACCTCCCGGGGTCAGGGCTTACACTCTGACCTGTACCCTTGATCCCAACCTCCCTCATCCAGCCCTGCCGGCGGGTGGCTGAGCAGCCGGCAGGGACACATGGGTGTCTGTTCCCAGGTCCTCTGTCCTTTGAGCCCAGACCAAGCGTTCTGCTGCCTTACTGACCTGCCGTGCTGCTTGCCCCTTCTTGGGCTGCAGCAGCCATCTCACCAGTGCCCCGTGGGACTGTCCCCTGCCCTGGCACCGGCAGCCCTGCCTTTACGTGTCCCTGCAGCTGGCTGCATGCCCTTTTGCAGGGCACTTCTCGGACAGCAGGCTCCTGTGCATGTCCAGGTGAGCCACAACCATTGCTCTCAACCCATGCTGGCCTTTTTTTTACGCGGCGGAAAGAGGGATGAGATGGGAGGAGGATGCTAAGTCCTGATCCTCAAAACTTGAGACTGCATCTTGGCTCTGCTTAACGTGAAAGGGAGCGAGAGCCCCACGCTGCAGTAGCCCGTGGGGGCCGACCTCACCCTCACGGCCGTTTTTACCTGGACTGCTTTTGGCTGTTGCATGTGCGCAAGTTTACGAGGTTTGTTTTCTTTACAGGGGTGTTATTCATAACTAAAACTCTCTTTTCTTCTGACTCTTGACCTGAAGTTGTGCTGGCTGTGATTTAATGCTTTCTTTCCCACTGGCAGTCCCTGCAGTTGGCTGCCAGTACGAGGCTGTGGCAGGACTTGGACTCCAGCAGCCTTAGTACAGATTCCAGCTCTTTCTCATTCAGACTGAGGGGTATCCTAATTCCAGCTTGCTTCTCCTGTAATGTATTTCATTACTGCTTCCACATTATGAGGAAGAAATAATATTCAGACTATTTTTTTGCACAGACAGATGGTGAATAACTGAGCCTAATGAGGGGAATAAGTTGGATCATGGTGGTAGTGTCAAAGAGGGGGATTACTGGAAGTCTGCCTTGTACAAGCTGAGAATGCAACAAACATAAATTGTAGCCAAAGTATATTGCTGTGCGGTTTTCTTACTTAATTTGTTGCCTCTTTGCCAACATTTTTGCAACTGTCCTTGTTACTGAAAAGTACATCAGTGCCATTCACGTGTAGGCATGTGTCCTTGTCAAAAAATAGCTTTGAAATCTTTTTTCCTAGCTCCGTCCATACGTGCATTTTAATACCTCTCTTCCCAGATCTCAGATTTTCTCTTTCTTTTTCTCCAAAGTGATAGGAATTGAATCAAATCTTTTATTTTTTTGTTATTTGTGTTGTATGCAGAAAATGTTTGGCAAGTGTTGCTATGCCTGAGGATTGCTCTGACTGACTGGCGAACGGAGAACACTTAATTGCACTTTGCTGTCTCTGTCTGTTCTTGGGAGATTATGGTTGTGCATGCATCCCCAGGCCTGGCAGTTGGCCTAATTTAGGTTTAGGACCCATTGTATCTAGAGGTATTCAGGGCTGGCATTTGGCCAGGCCTATTTTAATTGCAGCTTCTTTCAGGCCCCTTCCTGGAGTTTTGCTTTTCTCTCTCCCCTACTCTTCAGTTGTGTGGCTGGAGGGGGCGTAGAAGAGCAAACCGTTCACAAAGACTTGAATCTTGGAAGGCATGCACAGGCAAACTCCTTTGCTGCAGACTAGCCACCCATGAACTCTTGTCATCCAACTGGGTAAAGTCTTTGGCACTCAGTGGATCCAGTTTCTTTGGACTATAGATGGTAACAGGAGTGAGTTCAAAAGCGGAGAAGGAAGATGTAGTTTTCACCACATCTATCTTATGAGCAGTTGATTCTTGCCCGTGAAAAAGATTTTTGTTTGTGAAATTATGGCCTGCAGACGGTCTTAGGTTCCTGACTGGGTTGTTTAAATCAGGCTGTGCCTTTTACTTACATTTTTCTTTGTCAGAGGATGAATCTTGAGCCAGAGCCCCCTTACTGCTCTTTTTTGATTTGCAGCATGCAAATACTTCAGCAGACAATTGACATTTAGAGAAAGAAATATGATTATGTGTTTCTAATGTCTTAAGTGTTTGGAGGAAAAAGAAGAGTCTTGGTTGTGAGTTATTTCTTCACTTTCATGTTATCCTTAGTGACAGACTTGTCGTCTAACTATAATTTTTCTTCCATTTGCCTTTTCTAGCAAGAGGGAAAGGAAACCTGCATGTAACTGAGATGTAGCCTTGCAGATAGGTTGTCTGCTTCACTGCTTTTGTGTGGGGTGATGTGGGAGCGTTTAATTCAGCAGGAAACTTGACTGCCTTTGTCCCCTATCTTTTATTTCAGCTAAAAAACTTATTTTCATTTTGTTCAAATCTGGTGGTACCACTCCTGCTTTCTTGCTAATACATTTTTTTCATCCATTTGCAATTGAAATGCAAAGTTATGAAGCCTAAAATGTCACATAAAAAAATATTCAATACAGGGAGATGAATTAAGTGAGTTTCAGAGGAGGTGATGAATCCTCCTTTACTTAACGTATTTATTTTTTTTTTTACAAAAGGTGGAAAACTTGGCACCATATTTTAGAAAGAACATGCAGTAGGCTAAATGTGCCAACATTTCTCTCTTTCCTGGAAAATATTTAGAAAATGACCTCAAAACAAATCCTAAATCCTATTGCTGCTTTATTTGCAAGATTGGTTGCACATCTGGAACATGGCTGGGAAGAGGTTTCTTTCCAAAAGGAAACAACTATTAGAGGAACTGCTCATTTTTCACCACCTTTTTATTCCTTCCTATCTGATCTGTTCTGCAGCATAACACAGGTGCTCCCAAGCACCTCTTCCTAATGTAAGCATTGACTAGCATTTCCAGCAACAGAAAGTGCTCTCAGAAGAAGATCTTTGGTTGATGGGTAATGATAGGGGATAGAAGCTGGGGAACAATTTGTGCCTATAATAAAAATTGCAATCAGGTCTCCTGCCAGTGAGAACAAAATTCACTTATCCATTGAAGTCAACAAGATTTTTTTGCAGAAAAATTGCTCAGGGAGAATAATGTTGGAAGAATGTGGCTCACAGCATCCGCTGTGATGATACTGAAAAATCCGGTAGAATGACTAGCTAATATGGACAACTGACCTTCCTGATCACAAATCTGATTCGTGGTGATCAAATTCAACTGCATCTGATGTTTCCATTGAAAGATCTGAAAAAGATAAACACTAAAAAATACAAGAACAAAGCACATGAAACTTAATGATTGCATCTGATTCAGCCAGAAGAAAAACTACTGTGATCAATCCATAAGAAAACCTTTCTTCTTGAAGGCTTGCATACCTCTCATAGTCTGCCAGCCTTTTGTAACCAGTTCCTGTTCTCCAGCAAACACAAGCTTTAAGGCAATCTCACCCTTCTCTGAATTTTTATTCTAAACACCATCCATACCGTGTCTGTCCATTACATCAGAATACAGATAAGGTTTTTGCGTTTCTGAACAGGATGCTGCAGCTGAGCTTCCTAAGTCAGTTAGAAATGCTAATGAACGAAGCCTCCTAGGCTCACCGTGTTTGACAGTTACTGTTATGCACAGGTTTTCACAAACAAAGGCCCGTGGTGTTTAAATGAAGGACACACATACAATACTTCAAGGAAATAGAAAAAGAACTCAAATATCCTGTCCTTCTCTCTTGAATATGCAGGTGCTCACTTATTTCTTCTTTCTCTTCTTCCATCTCACAAAAATAATAATAATAATACTGAGCTTCACACCATGGTTTGCTTGCTTCTTTTTTTCCCAGTTTGGGAATTTAATTTCACCTTTCCCTTGCCAAAAATAGGCAACATTTGGTAAATTCTTGTTCTTTCAGAGCTATCTCCAACACTCCCTTTTCTTCAATTTTTCTTTTCTGGTAGAAATATATTTCACACATGAAATTTCTGCCAACTTAATCCTGTTTCAGCTACAACATTTTCCTGCTTTTTTAATATTTTAATTTTGAAAATGTTTTAAATCTTTGGATTAATTTGTTCTGAACCAGACAGGGCTGTTTCAGACTCTTACCAAATAAATCAGTAATAGTAATAACAGTAATAATAATAATAGTTATTATTATTCTTTTTCACTTAATCTGAAAAAGAAGACTAAATTTCTGAGAAGTCGGATGCTTCTAATTTTCAAAAGGAAAAACTAAAATTGCTGTACTGCAAGAGAGTGTTTTGTCACTCCTTTGTCTATTTTCTGACTTTACAAGGGCTTTTTTAAGGTGAAAATCTTTGTACTAATCAGGGGAGCAATCATGTACTATGCAGGAAATGTCGTCTTGACCTTCTTGAGCCCTGGAAGTGGTTATCCTGAAACATGAAGATTAATATTTCCTGCATTCTCGTAGTGTGTTTTACAACTTGTTATATCACAAGATCTCAACAGACATCTGAAATATTGGTATTACTTATCTAGCAGCTGTGAGTACAGATAATACTTCAGAGCAGTAACAACTGAGAAAAGGAGCAGAAGTTAAGGGAATGCTGCTACTTATCTCTAGTAAAAAAAAGAGTATTCTCTTAACTTCTTTTCTGTATGTGTATGATTGCATTATCTCTTTTACATGGTTTTCAGAAGTACAAAACTCTTCCTCTAAATTTCTCTTCATATCAAAGCACCATTTTCTCTGTTCTTTCCTTTCTTGTCTTTTTTTTATACTATTTTTTTCTCAAAGAGATGCCATAACTGAATTCTTTGTCTTTTCAATATGGTATAGAACAGCAGTTACTATTTCAAAGCTTGTAATAGTTTTACACGATTTGTTAAAGTGTTCATTAATTCCAGCTGGTCAAGTTTACCATTTATTTAGACAGAGGTCAGTTAGGATAGGGAAAAGTCAGAGGAAATAGTGTGTCGTAAGGGAAAGGGTAACAGGTTTTATTTTTTTGTAGAGGTTATTTAACATTTAGTATCATACAGATTATTCACTCTCCTTACCAGTTTGTCAATGGCCTTGGAGTACATCTGTGAAATCCTTAGAAATCCATAAAGAAATGCATTTTCCCTTGCATGAGAGGAGATTGTCCTTCTCCTCCATAGCTGCAGTTGGCGAAGATGGGAAAGTCATCACTGGCTGTGTACTGGAAGTCATCTGAGAATCAACTCCAATCATTACAAATTCATATTGGGTGCCAGGTGGACATCCTTCATTCTTACTGCCAAATACCCAGAGAGATCATTTCAGTAAATAGGATTTAACCAGTCCTTGTTTATTTGTCTGCTTTCCTAGACCCAGTGTGTAATGAGATATTCATACCAGAGCTCTCCAGAATTCAAACACAGGATTATTTACTTCAGACAATGAAAGGAGGTGCTCTTTGGTCAGAAATCCACCTTCCAAGGTCCTTTAAAGCAGACTGTCTATAGCACGTGTCATCTAAATAGACCTCACCTGTCTGAAAGAGAAATCAGGAAGAGATGAGAAAAACATCTCCTTTTCCTCTTTAAGGAAATAAAGCCACAGAGAAACACAATTGTCTCAACCAAAGGAAAGGGCACTGGGTTTAACTAGTAATAATGTTTACTGAATGAGAAGTGTTTAATTAACTGACATGTTTTCACAAAAAAACCTTCTATGATAGGAAGATAAGCCTTATTATGAACACATATATGGAGAGGGAGAATGTGGCAGAGTGGCTAAATAACAAACTGGATTCAGGACCTAAAGCAGAAGCAGAGCAGGCCAGAGAATGAAAAATCCATCCCATGAAAAACCTCACTGGGAGGCCCTTTCCAGGCAAAACCTCAATTCGAAGCTCCCTGAAAATGAATGTTTGCGTCCAGATTACTTCCTGGCAAGGATCCCGTCAATTTTGCTCTCTGAGCTACACAGACAAGATATTGGAGACTGACAGTTTGGCCTTCATTTTTCCCAGGCCTCTCTTTCCTTTCCAGCCTAGCAATAGTTGCTGTTTATGTAGCTGGGTCTGATATGTTAATCCCATAAGAGATTTTTCTTTCCTTGACTCATATACAACTTATGGGAAACATGCCCATCTGATATAAAGGAATTGCAAGTGTCACCTTCATTTAAGTCCATAAAATTCCTTGTCCAATAAGTTTAACTAAGTAAGTCCCATGTGTGCCCTATGGAAACAAAAAATTTCAAACACTAGTATTTCTTGAATTATATACTTATATATATAATAATATAAGTATGTATTTATATACACTTTTATTCAGTGTATTGAATAAAGTCATGGTTGTTCAATTCAAGATCAGTTCCTGTTTTCTTTGCTTTTACTGAAAGAAAGTGACTATTTGGTTATAAAGTCTACAAAAACCACTGTCTCTTCCAGAACTAAACAGGTCTTTAGTAGTGTTATTACAGTTTTTTTGTTTTTGTTTTTTAATAATCTTTGTCAATGATGAGACAACCTCTAGTAATTATTTCTATGAACGAATTTCAGTGCTGTCTATTCACCTCTGGACCTATACTTCAGCCTCCCTTTCTTGTCTCTCTTACATCTAGCATGCCATTAATGAAGAATGCTATCAAACACCTTTATCTTTTCCTACTATCTTGGACAGCATTTCCATAGCTGTGCTCCATTCAGGATTACTGCACCACTGTGTTTCTGCTTTATGGAGGGTATCCTATTTTGTGATCCTCAATAATACATCCATTTCTTCTAACTTGCTCTCAGGATCTTGTCATTTATATAAGGATGCTTTATTTTTCACTGACCACACTTAGTTCTTTAGTCCAGTTAAACATGGTCCTTTCACTGAACATACTATCTGAGTACGTTACTTTTCATAATTAGACATCCTTTCCCAAAGTAAAGTTCTTCCCATCATCTGTGCCAATCTTAGGGCCAAAGGCTGTTTCTCCAGATCCTTACATAGCATCCACCCTTCAAAATAAGTGTTTTTATGCAAATTTCACCCTACGCAAAAAATATATAGATAAAATAAATCCTGGATGCAGTAATCCTTGAGCCTTCTGTTGATCTGCATTATTTGTCATTGCAGTTTCCTTGTCAGAAACTCTAAAATTTTTACATAACTGAACTTCTTCTGTGAGGAAATCTTGATTTTTGGAAAGAGGTCACTTGTCACTACTTCCCCCACTGTAACTACTTCAAGTCTAAAATCTGTCTACATGCACTAGAGCCTACCTATTAAATTCCAATTATTGGCAATCAAGGTAGGATTTGTTTTCAAGCAAGTGTTGTACGATTCATCTTTCTTAGACCAGCTTATAGCACTTTCTTTATAACCCTTGATTAGTCTTTGCCTGTTAATATTAATTAGATGCTTAAACATCCTGTGCCATCAAGGATTATCATGCTTCATTAGTATTGTTATTTGAACTGAATGCCCAGAAAGTGTTTGGTCACAATGAGTTGTAATATCTGTGGTTTTAGAAACATTTGAATTTGCTGCCTCGCTTACTAAAAGGATCAAGACTATCTCATTAAGACACTGCTGAAATTCAAGTTCTTAACAGATTTCAGATGCTTTTCCTGTGAAGGATGAGACTGACAGATTTGAGTTAGGACATTTTTTGTGTAATATATTTAGTTTTTTATGGTTTCTGTAGAAGCCAGTAAATTAGCACATATATGGTATCAGATGTCAGTAAGCAATATACATTATCTACTGTGTGTGCTAGGAAATTAGAACATATTTGGCAACTTTTTATTAGCATTTCAAACTCCTAATTACTGTGGTAACTAGTGATTATTAATAAGGCTAGGAAACCTTAGATACACTGTTGTTTAGTGGCAGAGAGGATGGGCTACATATACTACATATAACCATCCGCTTGTATCCTGAAATAACCATGACCATTAAATTTCCTTATGAAAATGGCACCTTTGCATGTTTGGAAGCACTTTTCTGAAAGGCAATTCATTGAATGGCTATGCATTATTTCAGTTTCTTCTGCGTTTGAAGCAAGTAGCAAACGAAGTTGGAGCAGGCTTAAAAAATGTCTCCAGGCTTTCAACTGTGAACAGTTTGGTTTGTTTATCTGGAACAACAATACCTATAGACATGGGGGCAGAGGCTGAATTTCCATGCGGCGGACTTGCTGCGGTCAGAGGCACTGTCTGTGGTAAGTCCTGGAGTGCCATCATATGTGTGTGGCAGGTACACGATGAATCTGTCATAATCTGTGCCTCCAGCTGGTTCATTGAGGACATTTGATTTCCAAGAGCTGCCCAATGATGTGGGCCAGCACAGTGGGGGATTTTTGATAGACGAAGGGTGGCAAATACTTCTCTCCTCCTTCCCCACTGGAGTTACTCTGATTGACACCTCCATTATCTTGTACTTCTATTTTTAAAAGGTTGCCCTAAGCAGCAGTCAGTAATGTACAGAAAAACTATGGTGTGATGTTAGCAGCACATGTTTTTTTCTGTTCACCAGCTGTGTCCTAATGTAAAGGATCACCTGTGGTAGTTCCACATCTTCCTTCTTTGGTCTTTGGCATAACTTCTCAAACAGCTGGTCAGGAGGCCTGTTCTAGGGTATGGTTGGGGAATTAAACTGATATGAACTGGCCTGAAAGGTTAAATGTGTGGACAGTTATTGTGGACCAGCAAGTTCACAGTAACACTGTGTATGTGCTCTTAACCAGAAAAACTGTTAGGTAATTAGATTTAGCTCACTTTCATTGAAATTCATTAGTACAAGCTGCTATATAGACTAATTAGCCCTGCTTATTAGTCAGACTAATACTGCACTGATGTGTCTGTCTTGTTTCTGGTACTTGAATTAATGCTTTTGGAGGCAGCTCAGGTAGCTCACCTCAGGTTTGATTTATGGGATGTAGACATACCTGTGTCATACCATTTAACAGAGCTATGCCAGGCCACCTCCACACGTGGAGCAAGAGTAGGCAGTTGCACAAGTACTAGAGGTCAGGTCAAAGCTGATCCAACTCAGCCCTAGCAAACATCTAGGTATACTACAAAATGTAGTATGTTACTTGGGAGTATCTAGGATGTAGCTAAAATAGGTTGTAAGACTTCTTTTTTTTTTTGCTAAACAAAATCAGTTTTTTTGCAGCTGAGATGTGTATGCAATTGTCTCTTCACTTTACTAAAAGTAGCCTTCAGCAAGATGGCTTAAAATCTTGAAAACACATTAAAGACATTGAGGTAGTGGGAAGTGTGTTTTCTTTTATAGGTATATCTTTTGGTCAGTGCTTTAATGCAATGATTGATGAAAATGTTGTCTGTGGCTGACATCTGGGATTATTAACGGATGTAGAATCAAATTTCTTTGGCATTAGAGGAAGAGGGTGATCTGTGTCTCACTAGATAAAATGCTCAAATGGGAATGGACCTTCAGTTTAATTTTAGGTATTACATTTTAAACCTGTCAGACTAATAAATGATGCTTATTGCTTAGGTCTGTGTTACTTATGAAAATGTGTAACTTGGTAATGGATAAGAACAAGAGATTTGAATTCTATGGCTAAAATCTAAAGTTTTGATATGTGCAAAATTCTAATCGAAGCCAAAAGGACATCAAGTAAAAAGCAAATAGGCAAGTTCAGAATGTGGCACTTTGCTGTGTAATTGTTACTTTTTACAGCACTCCATGAGTTAAAAGTAGAGCACTGCACAAGGCTGCTATTGTGAGAAGCCAACTCAAAGATTTTTAATGCTGTAAGACAAAGGGTTCCCTTAGCTAAAAATAATCTTTTCTTTCCTCCTGCTCCCAAGCTTTTTCCTCCAGGGAGCAGATTCATTATGCTGCGCATATGCGTTCAGTGTGTTGCGGGAGTTGCTGAGATTTATGACGTCACGGCTCTAAGACTTCCCCTTTTGCCACAAGGTCTGCACGCGTAGCTGTTGCCCTTTGTGTCTCGCTAAAATGCCACTTCAATGTACTAATGTGCTTTTTACCTATGTAGAAGACAGCATTTGCTGTTCTAGGTCAGTAAATTTGCAAAGGGAAAGCGTGGTTAAAGAAAGTGGGCTTTGTTTTTGTTGTTAGACAAAGCTTTCCCTCGATTTTAGGGCTTGCTAATCAAACAAAACAAACCACACACCTCATCAAGATTTTACACGGTTCACTTGTCAGGCAGAAGTGTGCCTGGAATCCATTTCCAGCAGAGGTCAAAGATCAGAAGTGCTAAGGCAGCCAAGGGAATGATTCCCCTGTGACACTTTTGCTGTGTTTTGATGAAAGTGAAAGCCATGTGGTACATGGATGAAAAAGCAAACAGATTTTTTTTTCCTGTGACAGTGCTGAATTTTGAAGCTAAGCACAGCGGGTAGGAAGAGTCTAATATTTGAAAAGGTACATCGAGACACCAAAGCACTTATCTCTGTCTTTTTAACCCCTTGCATCATTTCTTACACAAGTCTGTGTTTCTAAGATTCGCAATACAGTTTGGTTTTTGTGGGTTTTGTTTTTGTTTTTAAATTCTCTCCTAAGAGCCTGGGTGTTTCTCTTAATCCCACACTGGGAGCGGGAGAATAGTGTATGTAACGCATGAGAGGTCATAATGTGGCAAATGTTATGTATAATATCTTACTAGAAGTATACTTCCCCAGTAGAAATGGCCATGTTAACTTAAATGTGTGAGTGATATATGTTGGAGTATTACCTGAGGATGGGACTAAAAGCCAAGGTTATAGTTCACTTACTAGAGCTTTTTGACTATGCCAGAAATAAGGTCTTGTTCATATATTTGGTTATACAATTCTATTCTCCTGACTGAATATTTCCTTTCAGTAGATAGCAAGCCTCTTACTTCCAACCCCTTTGACTGTTACATAGTGTTGATTTCATTGTATTGCTATATTTTGAGGGTCATTTAATGTAAATGCTTCTGTCTCTTACACTTGCAGCTTTTTATTATGCATTTTTCTGGAGCTTGATGAACATGCAATTTTTATAAGATAATAAATAACAATACTGCAAAAGCCACCTAGAAAAAAGTTATCAAGGGATTTTATGACTCGGGGGATCAGTAATGGAATACAGAGTTTTTCACCTCTAGGGCACTGATTCAAATATAACCTAGGTCATTAGTGAGCAAAAATCATTACCAGCAGCTGTTCAGTAACCTACAGAATGTGAAATTGGTTTGTGGTCTCAGTACAGTTTCTACTACATGTGTATACAGATAACAGAAAAATCACAGTCAATGTTGGCCTCCTTGTTGGCATTTTCACTGGAGAAAATAAAATCCAAACAGATGCATGGAGTGACTAAATGCCTTTTACATTTGTGAGTATGAAAAGCATTTGATTGATATAACGAAGAAGAGACATCCCATTGACAGTATGTTTAAGAAAATGTACAGCTGACAGTTATTGATTGAAAATCCTTTCTCCTCTAATAAGGATAGATTCCCTTTCAAGTGACTGCTGCTGTGGACATCTGAAGGTCTTGAATTAGGCTTGTAGTGATTTCATTGTCGTTAACATATTATGCCGCCAACGAAGCAAAGAATCGTGGGTTGAAATAACAAAGCATTAGGATTGCCAAGAGATGAATTTCAGTTTCTTAAAGTTTAGGTGGGGATTGTGCAGCAGCACAAACAATGTGGGTGGAAAAACGTTGTGGGTGGTGGGAGGGATTTCATGGCAGCTCTTTCCACATGACTGAATTAGTTATTGCCTTATCTTCTAAACCAGTTATGTGTTCTCGCCTCAGCTGATGGATGTATGAAGAAGATACATTTTTTTCTTGGCCTTTTTGCTAAGAACAAATGTATCCTCAGCTTACTATTTGATACATCTTCTGTGACAGCCCTCACAGTGACATAAATTTGATGAGCTTTGTAAGTCATTTCCATCTTAAACTACAGTGCAATTAGAGCTTAACTGACTAAGGATTTGACACTGAGCAAATTTTCTTCCTGTGTGATTTTTATAGAATTTGCTAAATTCCTGGTTGCATGAATTTCTTCCTTTTTCTTCTGGTATTCCCAGCAAATGAATATACAGCATTATAAATGCTTTCATATTTTTAGACAATTGATCAGGTTTGTCACATTTTGTGACAGGATTGGGACTTTCTTTTAAAGAATTGCAAACTTGATTGCACTTCAGATAATGTTTATGAGAATAAGAAAGATGTAGCCAGGCTGTATCTGCCATACTTAGTTAAACAGGTTAATTGGGGATAAATCATCTGTGAAGATGCCACAGAAAAAAGCATTTGCAAGGGAGGTTCCTGACTCCATTGCTTTTAGGACTTTATATTATTTATTTAGGTATGACACTAAATGATAGCTGCTAGGTAAGAGATACGGAGCGCATAAAGCTATCCTCAGTTTTGCAGAGAGTGGGAAAGGCAGTTACAGCTGTGTGAACATGATCAGTAATGGCTGTATCAGATATGTGGTGTTTTAGCTTGGCAGAGAACTGCCTTCCTTCTGTGTAGTGCTCCAGTAACTTATCTTCATTTTACCTAAGCCCATTTGCTCATAATTTTCTCTGTACCACCCTGATACCCATTAACTATAACAAGTAGCTTTGCAAAGTAGATTATCCCTTACACAGTGACACACACACACACACACACACACGGCCCTGGCTTGTTGAAAGCTGGGAACAATTTGTAGGGTTTCCTCTGGCTCATTCTTCTGGGGGAGGGAGCAGGCTGTTCTTAGGGAGTAACTCAAATATTTAGCACTGAAACCAGGCAGCTTTAGAAGACTGCAAGTTCTCAGCAAAAGGACGTAAAAGCCAGTGTACTGCTTCATTCCTGCATGCCCCATGTTCTGGCAGCGTGAAAGCCTAAAAGTTGTCAGCCAGAACAAGCATCCACCTGGTACAGCATGGGTGTGCTTGTCCAGGCGAGAGTTTGCAATGTAGACTGAGGAAATCAGTACTGACTCTCTTTGGCTAGACTTGAAAATACAGATCCAGCATACTCTGGAGATGGTGTCTTCATGGAGAGAGTAAGTTTGCCCTACTCCGATACATTTCCTTCTTAACTCTGATACAAAATGTCTTGGGGATAAGGGCAAAAGTAGAAGAGCAGAAGCTCCCCCACTCAACAGCCTGTGCATGGCCTGCCGTGCTCTTATTTCCTCTTTCCTCTGTAGTGCTATGAATAGTTTGGTGTAAGCACTGAAGGACAATTTATTGATGTTTACCTTATTAGTCTTCTGGTAAGAAAAAGCAAGCCCTCAGCATTTGTTCCTGTCCTAAAAAGAAGACGATTTAAGTAGATCAGAAAGGCACAGATGAAGCAGATGTGACACACTGCCTCCATCATTTCCCAGGTGAGAGCAGAGATGCAACTCACCTGAGGCCATGCAGAGAACCTGTGAACCATCAAGGTGAAAAATCCCTGTCTCCTGAATTTCAGCTGCAAAATCACCTTTTTTTCCAGCTTAGGTCATGAATAAGATTCATCTTTTTCATACATGAAATAGAAGCACTTGAAATGTGTTTTCTGTTTCTGTGAGGAGAATCTCGTTAAATGCCCTGGCTTCTCTCAGATGTAGGGCAATATCTCTGTAGACACACAGTCCCACTGGTATAAACAGAAGCTATTCTTAAACTCCACTAAATTACCTTGGAGACTCTTGCTGCTTTAAACAGAAAATCCAAAATCCAATAAAGGATACTACAAGGTTTCCTTGTGGCATCCCAAATATGTTAATGTATTTCAGTGAACTAATTTTTTTAACTTAAGTCTGGCTCACCTGATTGTAGAAGAGGGGGAAAGGCAGAGAAATTCAACTTAGGTTGGACTGCTGACACCGCGTGGACGGGGCAGAGATGAAACTTGAGGTACTTTTGCAAGTCTGATGGGTTTGCACAAAACCGGCCAACTTCTTACAAACTTATTTCCCTGATCTTTAGGGCAGGAGCAGGAGGGAGGGGTGACACTGCTGAGGTTGCAGTCACTGTGGCACTATGGTGGGCATCGAAGCTGTCGCATAGCACAGCCCAGCTTCTTGTAGCTGTTCTGTTTGCGTGTGGGCAACACATTCAGTCAGATGATGTATTTTCTTCCTGACAAGCAAAAGTGATTCAAAAATCCCTTTTTTTACACTTCACAATTTTAATCACTTTAAGCTGATTTTTAAATGCTTTCTTAATTTGATTTTCTGGCTTCAACAGACATTGGAATAATTCTTCAACAAAAACATGGACATTTTCACAAGTTGAAGAGGGTGTTTGTCATTGAGACAAGGTCGTGTCAGGCCTTCTCCGCACATGACTGTGTTTACTGCCATCACTGCTGTGTACTTGGCTTTAACGCCTCTGTCCGTTTTAACTGGCTTTTGCCCTGACTTCTGGTTATCTTTTGGTTCTTATTTTATTCCGAAATAATGACAACAGTCAGTTCCACTAAAAGATATTTCATAAGCTGTTATTTTTTAAGCCTCTTAAAAGGCCAGTTACTCATATGGTATGCCAGGGCTGGAGGCCTTTCTGGAGGGGGTGAGGATTATTCCTACTGCTGATCCTCAAGGGGGAAATTGCAATTTATTGATTGGAGGTGTAGACGAACCTGGAAGGATCTGGTACAGAAGTGGAGAGGGATTCTCATGTATATGCAGCACGTCTTTTTGTCTGCTGTAAAAAAACAATGTCGGAGGGACACTGAGAGAGATACTCTGGGGGAGCAATCAAAAAACATGGTGTTGGGCAAGAATTGCTTCCCTTCTGGATTGCAGTGATCAGTTATAGCCAGTTTAGGCAAAGTTAGGAGAGGAACAGAAAGGCAATCTCTGGTTTAGAGAGGTGGGTTGGAACCTTTTTGTAAGGAAGGAGCCTATGGTGCACTGCAGGGCCCTGGCCAGGCAGCTGGACTTGGGGGTCAGCCCCTCTGTGGTGTGCAGGAGGGCACCCCAGCCCGCCAGGCATGGAGGTGAGAGCTCACAAGTTGCTCCAAGCTGCAGAGTCTGTAACCATGATCCCAAGTCTCATGCTTCATGATGAATTCATGTCTTGCTCCTGCCCCTGCCCTGAATCCTGGATCTCGAGTCCTGCCAGAAGGCTCCCGCTGCCAGCTGGCCAGGCAGCCTTTGCTCTGCCTGCCTGCCTCCCTCCGCGCCCAGCCTCGTCCTGTCAGGGTAGCCCTGCTCCCCGAGAACTGATTGCCTCCTGTCTGACAAACACATGAGCGTTACCTCATTTCATTGCCAGAGGCATAGCTCTGTGTGGTCTGGGGCTGGGGGGGCTTCCCCACACATGCCCTCTGCCCTCATTACCCATCTTGAAACTTAGGTTTTAAAAGCCACTTTATCTTGAGCTTCTTTTTTTGAAGCTTTATTATCTGAAAACTCATCCAACGTGAGGTTGTTGCCCTGCAGGCTGGTTTAATTTATATTAAAATATGATCCTCTTTCTTATCCAAATTGCTTTCATATCCATTTCCATTCAGATAACCAAGGTATCACTGGACGACATTTGTGCAAAGCCTCCATTTGCATAATAATGTTTGAGTAGGTCATGATGACTAAGCAGTTTAATCTCTTCTGTTTGTGATCTTCTTCCTTAAACCTTTGTTATGTCATACGGATATATTGCACTGTTCCAATTAACACAGAATTAATTGTTTAAGGATTTATTTCGCTTGGGTGGTAGGACTTTTAAAGTGGTAATTCTGTGACAAGACAGAGGTTGGTTAGAACCATTATTGGTCAACTGTGTGGTCTTTCTGCCACCTTGTGGAGAAGAATCACCAAACTATTGAGATGAAACTGAAAAGAAGACATGGTTATTTAAAACCGTACTTCTCATAATTGGGTCTAGGAACTGCTGTAGCAGAGCAAAAATCATTGTGCTCTCCAAAAGTGTTTTAAATTTATTTAAAAAGAAATTCTGAGATCACCCCAGATCACTAAAACCTAAACCACTTGCAACTGTACTAAACTATTACCACATATATTCCTTAGTTTTTATTTTCTGCATGGCCTTTCCATACCTGCATAACACCAGTCCTCCTAGCCTCCCTGGCTCACCCATTTTGAGCAGTATGTGTTGATATGATTGTCCTCACTTGGACCTGCAACTTTATAGCCTATTTTACAAGGGTTACCGTGCCTATTCTCCAATTCAGTCATAGCACATGTAATTATCCTAAGAGATGCACCAGCCTCTGTTCATTGGCTATGATGAGTGTTAGTGAACACCAGACGTTACTCATTTCTGTGTTCTAATTCCTGGCTAAGCCTCTAGCATCCAGCCTGTATGTAGACACCGAAATTATGCTGTTGCCAAATGGGGAAATTTCTGCCAAGGGTAACCAGGTTATTCAAAGATGAATTTCATCTGGAAGCATGATTTGTTTCACCCAGACATGTCAGAAGTTGTTAAATGACTATGTTTAGCGCTCTATCGCTCATATGCAAAACCTCTAAGTTCTTTGCTTTACACTGTACATAGAAAGTTCAGATCGTTGGCAGCTCTATGCATTACAGATCTTCAATGAACCAGTAGGTAAAATCTTCTTCAAGGATTTCTGGCATTAGACAGTCAGTCAAGAAGGGTCCTGAATTTTGCTTCTTCCCTTCCTTCTGTTGTATAAAGGACAGAGAATCCAGCTTCTCCTCTTCCATGTGTTGGGACTTCAAGGAAATGGAAAAGATCCAGTTTGTTCACTCCTACTTCCATTTTGAATGATCATTGATTATGTGAATGCTTTAAACTAGTTATGGAAAGGAAAAGCCCCTCTGATTTTAGAGTGTTTTATGAAGATGGACTATTCAATCAGGTTTTTCTCAGCTTGCTTGTGCTACTGTTAGAACGACATATGCCAACCAAATTTGGGTTCCTTTTGTGCTAGGTACTCTACAGGTATATACTAAGAGAGGTCACCCAAGACATATTCTGATCTGATCAAGACAAAAGGAGGGGAAATAGAGGTACATAAGGAGAAAATTGTCATTAGCCCATTTTATACTTAGTGATCTGAGTCGTATGGAATGACTGACTGATGCTGCAGATAGATAGGTTTGTGAATACTTTAACCTAAGTGAAAAGAACGTGAAAAGAAGGGGCTATTGGCATGAGTAAGATTCCTCATCTGCATAAGAATAAATATGGCTGCCTCTGAAGCATCCCAAGATCATGCAGATAGTATGCATCAAAACCCCCAAATAACTCAGATTTCTTTTATTCTAGTCAAATCCTATCAACATTTATACTCTTCAGTATGAATGCTTCTATGGGTTAAAACCACAGAACATATCTATTTAATAGAATTGATATGTTTGCATATCTATATTATTCATTATTACAGTTTCTGAATTATTTCAAGTTTAGACATACAATTTATATTTTTACACGAAAGCGTTGTACTTTTCATAGATGACAATAGAAATTTTCTTTTGCTAGCTTGGCTTTTTTTGCTTCTATAGCTCTGCAGAGAAAGAGCTTGTGCATTAGTTTATCTTTGTTTTATTTGTTGCTTTTTTTGCCTGATAAGAACAAATGGTACAACATAGATGTTTGTGGAAGGAGTATCTGTATCTTGTTTTTGATTAGCTGTATAATTCCAGTCCCTGTAAAGATGTCTTTCTCACTGTGCCAATGCCCTGACTCCTTATTGCTCTGGGTGACAGAAATCTACTGGTATTTCCTTCAAGATCTG
Source organism: Haliaeetus leucocephalus (assembly GCF_000737465.1). NCBI lineage: Eukaryota > Metazoa > Chordata > Aves > Accipitriformes > Accipitridae > Haliaeetus > Haliaeetus leucocephalus. The sequence continues at coordinate 9,354,314 of NW_010972853.1, forward strand.
TAGCAAGTGACCAACAGTTTGTGGAATGCTTTTGGGGATCGCATTTTCAGTTTGGCAGTTCTTCTTTCAGTTCACTTGGCTTTCTTCTTATATTTCACTGCCAGATGTAGCAAAGAACACAGTCCCTAGCTTTTCCTTGTATTTTAACTTGTAGTTAAATACAGGTTGTGAACATAAGTGTATCAGAGGATAGAAACAAAGTTGGTTAGCATGCTGTATCTTACAGTATTTTTGTCTCAATGTAGGCCAAAGCAGTACAGCAGAGGAAAGCACAATATAGATCAGAGTAAGAGCTTGTGTGTGTCACCTCATTCTCCTTTTTACAGAAGAGGCAGGTTTTCTGTGTTGCAAGTTGCTGTGTTAAATCTTTCAGTGTCATGTTGGCTATCTTGGCACTCAGTCAGGAGAAATCAACTAGATTTTCCTTTTTGCTGAGAATGAATACCACAACATGAAATTGCTTTAATTGCTATGACTGTTAATTATCATACTTATCTATTCCACTGCGCTGTTGAGGATTAATTCTGAGGTAAGTACCTGGATGCTATTTCATTGTTAGCTGAGCCCTGGCAAGTTTAATTGCAAAGAGATTTGGAGGGGGCTGTATGAGGGAAGCAGACACAAAAGCTGGAGAAGGGAATTCTGACTCCCCCAGGGGGGCTGGCTTTATGTTATGGCTCTCTAGCCTCTAACAACTTTTATTGTCTCTGAAATCTGTCCTTCCTTGAGGTATAAATACAAATGCTGAGACATAGGTTAGTTCTGTGTAGACAATGATATCAGGGCAGATACCTGTATTTAAGAAAGAACAAAGTAATCTGTTTTCCACTCCTTGAATCTGTGTTCGAAATTGTGGAGTCCCTGCTCAGGTGCTTCAGGCTGAGGTAATTTTATGAAGAAGGAAGACTGCCTCAACAGAGGTAGTGGCCTCTTCCTCGGTGCCTATGTCACCAGGAGAGAAACTGCCTTGACTCTGTAAATAAATGCAGAATAGCACTGAAGAGAATGGGCTCTAGACATCTTCTGAGTCAACAAAGCCGAGCCTTAATTCAGTACTCTGCCAAACTGGGTCTAATACCTAAGAAACGCTTAGCAAATTCACAACAGGCAAGTTATTATCTATTTTGTCTGTTTACTCCTCCTTCCTGTTATGTTGTTATAAAAAAAAAAAAGTTTGCACTGGAATGTGTCCAGATCACTGAGAGAGCCAAGCTCATCTAAAACCCTGAGAGGAATATTTTGATTAGAGAAGTTAAATTCGTGGAAAGTGCCGCAATGCAGTACCACAGAGGTTACATTTGCTGGCTCTGCTTTGTGGTAGTGTAGGCAGCTAGGTGGGCTACAGCCTGTGTTTTGCATACATTGAAAATATTTGCCTGTTGAATGAGCAATTCAAGTGGTAGGGGAATGATTTCTCCAGATATTTTCACATACAGGATTTGAAATACTTTATGTAAGAACCTGCTGAACTATCCCTGCTTAGACTAGAAATGCTGGATGCTAAAAAGTTTTTACATTATTGTCTTTTTATTTAAGGAATTTGCCTTAGAACATGGCCTTTAATGTGCAAAATAAATTCTATGTTACATTTAAACACCTACAAAAAAAAAAAAAAAATTCCATTCATTCAAAATTCACACTTGAGCCAATTAAAGTAATTTATTGCTCTCATATGACATATGATATGTAAACTCTGAGAATTTTTAATATATACCATATGTAGAACAATCTAGGCAAGGTAGAAAAATGTTTTAGTCTCTTGTATTGCCTTCACTTTTTCTTCTTTTCAGAGGGCTAGACATCCTTTCCTGAGGGAACGTACTGGCGGTTTGGGTTTTGTTGTTTTCCCTATGTAGTTTTTATATAAGGAGGTTAAATACTAGAGAGTGATTGAGCCTGGAAGGCAGTGGCTGAACCAAATGAAGTAGTAGCTACTGAATAAAACCTTTTGATAAGTGTGTAAATATAAAACCTGTTTCATAGTACAACTCAGAAGTGCTATTCTGAAGAGCAAGATAAAGTGGTAGTTGAAGCTCTGTGTGACAATTTTGGCAGAATCTCTGCTAGATCCTAACTTCTGTTTTCCAAAATAAAAGCGCAAGTATAAAGAATTTTCAGTTACATTTAGGATTCTAAATGGTCAAGTCAATCTGCAGTGTAGGACTTGGGAGCTTAATATTTTTGTTGCAGATCAATTTCATCCCAATGACTATCATGTTCTGTTGCATAGTGGTAACCTGTAGGTGAGTCATGCTATCTGTGTAGGCTAAAATCTACACTCAGGTGGTCTCATAGACTCATTCAATTTGGCAATAAGAGGAAAAAATAGTCTTTCAATTGAAGTGAGATGGTTTTATTGCAACTATTTCAGTCTAATGCCCTTAGTAAACTTTAGTAGGTTTCACATCCCGTGGTGACTATTTGTCTCTTTCACACTTTTATGCAGAAGCTTAAAGCAGAATGAAGCTGCGTTGAGATGTGCAATCTGTGGCTGACCGGTTCCATCTAGTCCACTGTTAGTAGCATCCAACCTCTTGCAAATGAAGCTAAGAAAAGTCTTTTACAGACAGCAGGATTTTCCCTACTTCCCCTGCAAAATCTGTGTAGAGGAGAATGCCCATATGTTTCCATCTTTGAGCCAAACAGCATTGTGAGATGATGTTCATAGTCTCATTATCTCAGAGGTTCCACACACAATTATATGATTCATTAAATGACGGAAGGTCTTTTGAAAGCTCTGGAAACAGGCTGACACCTCCCATTGAAACTGTCAGAACGTAGCTGAACAAGGAAACACTCAGAGTTCTGGAGGCAGCGTGATTCAGGCTGACACGCCTGTGTCCTAGGCTCAGGGGGCAGTGTCTGGGGAGACCTGATTGTCAGGCTGGTTTCAAATCCACAAAAGCAGAGAGCAGTGAATAAATATTTGAAATAACAGTGAATTTAGACACACGCATTTTCCCATTGCATTCTAATTCTGCCAAAGATTTAAGCTGTTAAATTGTGCCTCCTTCTAAGTCCTCAGTCTATGAAAACTGTGCATTCCACCTTAGACCACCAATGCTCAACCGCTGTAGCCTAAATCTGACTTCAGTTGCTTGAGGCATTTCAGTCAAAGCCCTGCATGCCCCAGTGTAGCACAGGGAGTCCAGAACTGGGATGTTTTCTATGTCATCTGCTATTTGTAACCCTACCTGGTTGAGGCAGACTGTTTTCAAGAATAACGGGTGGTGGGCTGTGTAACAAATGGGAGAGTTCTCTTTCGTATTTACAGGGGTAGCTTTGCAAGGAGGGCAGAAGGGAAATTTCACTCCGTCCTCCCTCTGCTAGCTACCATGTTTCTTCTCACTGTTCCATCATGGCATGGGTACTTCATATGCTCTTTGTTGTTTTAAGTTGCCATTGCTGTCTCCTAGTTCACCTGAAGTCAGAGAGACTATGACACTGCCATTGGGATATGCAGCATATACAGTGTGGGCTTTTTTATAGTGTCCTATCATTTTCCTACTTTCCAGTCCCATCTAGACAAAAAAACCCCAAACAAAACAAACCAGCTTCTTCACTAGGAAAGTAGAGTAACAGTGGAGCACGTTATGCAGAGAGGCCGTGGAAGCTCCATTTTTGGAGGTTTTCAAGACTTGGCCAGACAAAGCTGTGGCTGATCTGATCTAGTGCTGGCAATAGTCCAACATTATTCAAGCCACGAGTTGGACCAAACACCTCCAGAGGTTCCTTCCAACCAACAATTCTATGATTCATCCCTTCTCTGCAGCCATGGGCTATAAAACCTTGGAGGGGCATGACCCAGTGTAAGGGATGGATTCAGTTCTCATCTTTCACAGCGGAGCTGTGTCTGCTGCTAGAGGAACATTCATGTCTGTTCTTGCCTTGCAGTAAGATTACTCAAGCACACCTGCTTTTATGGGAATTTTTTTTTTTTTCCATTTTGGTCACTTCCTGAAAGAGGACAAAGGAGGGAAAAAAGAAAGGAACATTAGTGTTACCACTTTCAGAGACTGAGTAGCTACGGAAAAGACGGATGGAATGGAAGCCCACGCTACATCAGATAGAACATTTTGCAGGTTCAAAGTGTACATGCTTCTATGCATATCTGTTGCTTTTGAGCAAATCTGGATGGTGACTAAGTGTAGCTTACCATGCGCATTTCCAAGAAGAGATGATGTATTGAAATAGGCACATATTTTAATTTTCCTGGCAAGGCCTGGTTAAAGCTACCGCATCACTCATCCCATTGGGAGAGAGCATTCATCCTTAATTAGCCTGGAAATAACATCAGTGATGTGCCCAAAGGCATTTCTGGGATGTCTCTTTCAAAATTCTGACATAAAATTTATGGGAGGATTCCTGGGATAATTCTCTCTTCTCTTTCAGAGTTTCCAAAATGCCCTATGGATAATGTTCAGTTATTTCTATATCTTACAAAAATACATCTGGAAAATAAATTCTTTGAAAGGTAGAAAGCTTAATATTTTCACAAATTGCCCTAGAATATGGAACCTATGGATTTCTATCTCTTTTCATTTTACAAAAATTTTACTCTCGTGCACTATGCAATAAGTATATAACTCTCTTTCTATGTTCCAGAGCAACTATAAAGTTTTATAGGGAAGTCTAGCTTATTAGAGTATTGTTCATTAAATTACACTGCTTTATTGATGCTGATGTTCTCTCTTTGCATTATTACTGAACATATTTAAAGCTTGCTGCACCAAACAAACAAATAACTGCCTTCAGGTAGGGAAACATAATCTTTGTTCCCTTCGCCATCTTCTCCATGGCTGTGTACATCTTTAAGATACAGAAGTTACAAGAGTTGAAGAGGCAAACGTTTTGGTAGTCTCATGTTATGCTACTGATTCTGTTAGAGATTTGAAACAGTGCCTTGTAAAATGCAGACTTTTGAACAAAAATTTTACCAAATATCTGAGAAGTCAAATATTCTTGCTATGTTACTAATACCAGTAAGCAATTAGTATTTAGGAAAAGGTAGGTGACAGCCATTTAAGCAAATTATACTTTTATTTCCAGTTGCACTAATATGATTGATATATATTTTTAAATAATCTATCTAATAGGGAGAGTTTCTAAACAGTTATTTTAAAATATGCTCAAGGTTTAACTTTACTGAAGAACATTACTGGCCACTCATTTCTAGCTGCTGGGAGGCAGCATAGCAGCTTCAGTGCACTGCCAACAAAGTTATTCTGTTAGCAGGTTACAAACAGGATGGCTGGTAGAGTATTTGAGCACTTTCAGGGAGAACCACAGGCAAAGATTAAACTAGTATGAAGAAATTATGACTTGCATGTCTTCTTCTTGCTTCTGGAGCAAGGGGGGGAAAAGTGACCAGAATTCCCATGCCAAGAAGGAGAGACAGATGGGCTGTGGGCTTGCTTCCAGTAGGAGAGACACTGACTTTGGCTTAAATACCTTTATTACAGCAGGAGAAGTTCTTGCTTGTGCTAGCCTGTCAGGAAATGTGAAGTGTTTGATTTGCTTTTTTGCTTTCTACAGCACTGAGCTCAGGTTTGCATTGAATTATTTATGAAGCCCACAAGATCTCATTCCTGATTCATAATGGACACCTCAGCACCTATCACTGTATTTGCAAAATTAGGATAATTTTTCTTAGGTACGTTACTTCACACTAAAGTCTACTGAATTTTATCTGCCATTTGAATGCATAGTCACTTACTCTTGTAAGCTTTTCCTGCCCTTCTTCAGAGACAGCCTTCCTCTTTACTGGACTGAATAACTTAGAATTATCAACACACCATGCCACTTCAGCTACTGGCAGAAATCCCCTGGTGACCTCTCTCTACTGTAAAAACTGTTTTCTTCTACCCTCTCTTTCCAATATTTCATCTGAGAATTCCCTTTTGTTTCCAGGCTGCTTAATATCCTCGAGAGTCTGTGGTGAGAAACTTTGTTGAGTACCTTTTGGAAATCCACGTGGATAGTATCACCTGGACCTTTTTTGGTCACATACTTGCTGATACCCTCAAAGGTCTCAATAGGTCCGTGAAGTGCGTGCTGCTTTATTAAAATGTGTGGCGACTCTTCCTCACCATATTGTTTGTCACAAATTCTTTCTTATATTCTACTTATTCCACAGTGTAGACACCAAATTAACTTGTTCGTCATTTCCAAGATATTCTGTGAAATCCTTTTGAAAATTGGTGCCAGGTTTCCCACATGCCATGCTTCAGATATCGAGGGAGTTTTAAAATGAGGGGTAACATACGATTGTTAGCATCTTAGTTATTTCCTGTTTGAGTTTCTTTAGTAGTCCCGATTGAAGACTATGAATCTGTTAGTTTGTTTTGCCCATTTGTTCCATAACAGCTTCTCAGGAATTCAATTTGAGATCCATCTGATGACTCCCCTGCAGAGTTTTGGGGTATGAACTTTTCCATAGTAACCGTAGAAGTGAAAAATATATTTAGCTTTTTTTTTATGGTCTTAGCTTATTAGTACCCCTTGCATATCCACATTATCTACTAGCTAGACAGACTCTTGACAAGCTTTCTGCTCCTGCTATGCTCAAGAAAGAAGTTATAGCCTGTTTTGGTTTTGTTCTTGTGTAAGCTTTTCTTCTCAAACTCTTTTTTTTTTTGTGTCCTGACTTATCACATTTTCACATTTGAACTGCCATGGTTTATAGTCTTTTCTACATTCCTCATTTGGACATAGCTTTTGCTGTTTGAGTGATGTCTTCCTGCCACTAACAACTTCTTTAGCCTGCTGGTTAGTGGCTTTTTGCCCTTCCACAGCCTGCTTTGAAAGTTGATGTGTTTTTTCTGTGCCTATAAAGTGGTGTCTTTAAGTAGTCAGTCTCCAGCCTGCCTGCAAAGATTTAACTCTTAGATTCCTCATATAGCTTCTTTTAAAGAAGTTGTCTATGTAGTATCTTTCTGAAATTGATCCGGTTATGGTGGATCTTTTCTCCTGTAAGGACGCAGTTTTTGCACATTACAGAACAGCCTTTTATCATGACTTTCTGAAACAGGTCCCATGTGCCACTGTGAAGTTATTTTAGTTTGATGTTATATTTTTATTCCATGCCACCAGCTATTCCCTCTTGTCCCATATATGATATTTCATCCACCTTTCTCTTTCCTATTGGAGAGAATTGCTGTATCACTTCTCCTCTCTCCAGCACCCTTTTCCACTTTTAAGTACCAGCTCCATTTTCTCTCACATATTGAACTAAGCTTTTTTTGAAAGCATTTATTGACAGCTTGTGCATATCTTTGAAATTCTTTGCTTATGTTTACAAAGAAGGACTAATGTTTAATTTTCCAGCTTTGTGAGTTGGTCTAATGAAAATATGTCCTTTTCCAACTTCCCTTCTAGTACTCATCTGTTTGATAGGCTGCTGGTACCTTGATAACTCTGCCTTACGACCTGCAGAATGCCTAGAATAAATAAGGGAGTTTTAAGAAGAGATTTCTTTGAAATTGAGGAGAAAGTTCTTCAGAGCTTATGAGGAGTTTTGCCAAAAAAAATGAACGCTAGTAAGCAATCCATTCTGGAAGTTTTTTAAGGGTGATGAAGTTTTTGCACCTTAAACTAATTCGGAGATGGAAATGAGAAGAGGTTGGTGTGGTGGTGGTGGGTTAGGAGAGGAATTGAAATTGAAGCAAACAGTTTACACATGTGAGAAAGCAGAGGAGTACAGAGAGCAATACAGGCAAAGTGACAGTCAACAAAAAAATGGTTTTAGTTTCAGTCTAAACCTATCAAGGTCAGATGCCAAAAGGTGGCAGTAACTGAGTCATGAAAGGTTGACTGAGTGGATTAAATTGTAGCTATGCCTTGGACAGACAAGAAGGGCTGTGTCTTAAAGTCATAAGGCAAAAAGACTCCACAGGGTTTAAAGCCCATGGTAAATTTGCTGACTGTTGAAGAGGGTTATAGGCATTTGTTTTCATTTGTTAAAGTGAACTCTGGCCTTTGGACGAATAAAGCTATTTTGCTTGTATGATGCCTTGTTGCTGACACCACTGGGACACTCACAGCGTGCTGAGGAGCCAGTTGCGGACTGCAGGTGCCCTCAGGTCCCAGTGAAAATCCCATGCAAGGACCATACTGCACTGCAGCCTTGTCTGCTTGTCCTGCTGTCAGAGAGGGACTCGCGCATCAGCACTGTTCAGATCATTAAAAATTAGAACATTTTTCACAGTGTACAGATAAAACGTCACTTTTGGTTTTTTAGACCATTAATGTCACTTTTAGTTTTTAGACCAGTATCGTGAACAGGCAGATATGCAGCAGACATTGTGGCTGAGCTATCACGTTCTCATAATGTTTTCAAATCTAAGCATTTACATGGTTTCTTTCTTCTTTCTTTAAACTAAAGTTGCCAGGGGAGGGGAACCTCAGTCCATCCCACTCCTACCATTCTGATGCCAGCGTCAGCAATAGATGCCCAGAGCCTGGAGAGGTCAGCAGGAGAGCACCTGAAGAGCACAAAAAAGAACTCCCACCCCCCCCAGCCAATAAGTCAGCTTCATCATGGGCCCAACTTAAATACCTCTATGCAAATGCATGTAGCATGGGGAATAAACAAAAGGAGTTAAGGGATGTGCACATGCCTGCAGGGCTATGATCTTATTGGCATCAGAGGGATGTGGTGGGATGGTTCCTATGACTGGAGTGTTGGAATGGAAGGATACAGGCTCTTTAGGAAGGACAGGCAGAGGAGACAAGGAGGGGGTGTCACCCTGTATGTCAATGACCAGCTGGAGTGCATGGAGCTCTGCCTGGGGATGAATGAGGAGCCAACCGAAAGCTTATGGGTCAGGATTGAAGGAGGGCAGGGACAGGTGACATTATAGCAGGGGTCTGCTACAGGCCACCCGACCAGGAAGACTGAGCAGATGAGGCCACCTATAGACAGATAGGAGCAGCCTCACTTTCACAAGCCCTGGTCCTCATGGAGGACTTGAACTCACCCCGATAGCTGTTGGAGGGACAACACAGCAGGGCATAAGCAATCCAGCAGGTTCCTGGAATGCATTGATGATAAATTCCATCTCCAAGTGACAGAGGAGCCAACGAGGAGAGGTGCTATGCTGGACCTTGTTCTCACCAACAAGGAGGGGCTGGTGGGGAATGTGAAGCTCAAGG